>NC_056729.1:255080328-255105328 GCF_019279795.1 Protopterus annectens | reverse complement strand
TAGAGGGCCATATACCACTGTTACATACATCGGCCTCTAGAGTGCATACGGGCACACATGTATTGTGTAGGTGAAGCCCACACATATATGGACTCAACCCCACAGTATGTGTGAGGGACACAACAGTAGTGGACTGATGGCAAGAATGGCAGCATGACATACTCACAGCCCACTACATAACAACCCCTGACAGCATGCCATATGTACAAAGCCTGGTATGTAGGTGGAGGACAGAGGCTGGAACAGGCCCATATGTGTAAAACTGTTGTCATACACTAAGCAAGTCGCTGGTGATACAGGATAGTCTGCAACATACCCTTAGTCAGGAATAAGGAGTTAGAAACAGAAATGGATGTAGCCATGTACTGATAGTACTCAACACACACACTGCCAGTGATATATCTAACACAAGACCTGTGTGGTGGACAGACAAAACATAATAGGCACACCTCTGGCCATCAAGAGGATAGGCCCACAACTGAGAGCTATGCAGACAGACTGCATTCCAAGTTAAACTAGTATGTACACACAAACCCTGTAACACCGGTGCTATACAATGAATACATCAACTCTGTCTGTAGTTCTGGAACCTCGTACAGATATGTAGCTGGCCTGAGTGTGCAGGGTCTCCTGTAAGAGGTATTGCTACCTGCTGTCTGTAACACTGCTGTCCACATAAATCCAAAAAACACGTTTGTTGAGTAAAGACCTTTATATATAAAAACAAAGCTTTCAGGTTAAACAACCCTTTATCAATGTAACACTGCTGTCCACACACAGGAATGATGTCCATCATACAGGAAAGGTAAAGGGACCACACTCACAAGATATAGGGATTTATAGTAGTTGATTGCCATGGCAGTGGTAATTGGAAGTACTACACAGCATGCTGCATGCAGGTAGCAAGTGGAGGACACTGATTAGAGCAGAGACCATCACCTGATCATGTGCATCAGCTACAAATTCCATGCTGCAATCTATGCAAAGCAGCTCATTCCATTTAAGAGAGAGAGAGAGAGAGAGAGAGATGAGAGAGAGAAGAGAGAGAGAGAGATAGAGAATAAGGCACAGAAAAAAAAAGAAAACCATCCAGAAGAGTCTGCATTCCCAGAACAGGCATGTGAATTATACATGTATGTAATTGACCTTAGTACTTGGTCCATAATAATGGGATAGATGATGTGGAATGATTTATATGTGCCTTCAGGTGTTGTTGTTGTAATGATGTTCAGCAGAACAACTGCAAAGGACAGTAGAGTCCATCCCTGTGGGTAGTGGGCCATACCCGTCAACCTTGCAGAGCAGCATTGACTGATGAGATGTAAGCCATTGTAGTGTGTGTTGTGTAAAGGGAAGTATGTATATTACATGGCCAATAGCTGGTGGTGGAAGTAGTTCTATTATGATGGACATGTGTGTTCCACAGCTCACCTCTTGCAGAATACTCAGGTTAACCTGTATTTTAGCATGCAGGAATGCCATAGGTATGTAATAGGGTTACCTGCAATCTGGTCCTACAAATACCCCCCTAATGTCAGGCTGTGTCCATATGTGGCACCTGTCTGTGCTGTAGCAAGGCAGAGCAGTACAGCTATGCAGGAAGGTGTTGTGAGCTTGTGTACCTGATGTCTGAATGTACCCGACATACAGGTATGCATATGTGTACATATATATATATATATATATATATATATATATATCCACAAATATACAGATACCCATGTGTAGACATATATATGAGCACATGTATACATCACATATATATATATATATATATATATATATATATATATATACCTATATGCACGTCTACATATGTACAAACAGACACAGACATATATGTACATAAATACATGTCCTCTATATTGCTACCACAGTGCTGAATGCTATGTGTGAGGAAACAGCACACATAGCAATACACAAAGATATCTATAGCTGCCAGTGTTTGCAACATGTTGGGACCACATTGCCCTTGTCTGTGAAGCATGGAATGGGAATATGGGGATGTATGGCAAGTATAGTTGTGGAGGTGGTCAGGATTGGTAGATATAGATGACAGCCTACAGGGGTGGTATGTGACACATGCGGTGGGTAAACACCCTGGATGGTGTGTGTGGTCTGTGATGTGGATGCCTTATGGGCCCCTATATGGACACAATGGGAACAAGCCTCCCACCCGCTGCTACTCAGAACAACAGTACATGCCCTGAAGTTGCCTGGTCTGGAGGCTGAGCAGGAGGAGCATGTGGGCCCTATGGATGTGTACTGGATGGCTCAAGGTGATGTAGCACATCCCACATGTGTCTGTGGAGCCCATTATGGAACAGACCCTGGACCCGACCTCAGGGGACAGGAACATGACTGTGTGTGCCCCTAGGAGGGGGACAACATCCCCTGGGTTGGTTCCACCTGATGGTATTGCTGGACCAGTACATGAGGAGGCCACAGGGTAGGACACACATGTAACACCTGGTAACATGGGCAGATGAGTTTGGAGAGGTGGTTCTGCTGGCCAATAGTACATATACATGCTATTGTGTCACTGTTATGGAACACATGTTGGTAGTAATAGTCTACACAATCCCAGAACATGCCCAACAGCATGCATAGATAACCGCAATAACACAGAATGTCAGATGTGCAGCACACACATAGCAAGCATACCACAGGCATATATGGACCCATTGTAGCTCTGACAATGGCTTTCAGGTGAATAGTCTGCAAAAGACCAGCAATGATAGTGTCCACACAGGGAACATGGCTACAAACACATTGCACAAAGGGTGGTACAGTACAATATCTGCTCCACTGGTAGGTATGCTGTAGCCATACCTATTGAGTTGTGGGTACAGTTTGTTGTCACTGATATGGTGGGGAGTAACATTGATGTGTATTAAGAACTGTAGTAACCTTGCTGCATGACTTGCTTACACCTGTGTCCATCTTTATGTCTTTCAGGCACGATGTCTCATAGAAGGCTGCCAGCCTACACAGCAGCAAAAAATGAAAACTTGCTGAATGGACTCATACAGCAATATGCAACCTTATTTTGCCAGGCTGCCCATGATCAGCAGGAGCCTCAATCCCTCCTGACACATGTGGAGGAGCTCCTGGCCAGCCTCATGACACCTGCCCATTCAGCCAGCCACCAACAACCGGACACCTTTGCGGAAGTAGGTGCCACCCACACACTGGCTAAGAAGCATGCAGGTAAGGCCAGAGGGCACATCCATAGACCACTGTTGCGTATGCATCCGCATCGGTACAGGTAGATCATGCATATCTGACATTTCATAGATATATTTTGTTGCTGCATAGTAGTGATAAACAGATGTCCATATGTGGTAGTATTGTGGAAATGTACTGTTGATGTATTGTAATACTGCACCCACCCTGTAGCAATGCCACAGTTGTGGCTACTGACATTGCAACTCTCACCCTCTTATGTAGGCCCCTCTGGGATACCACCAAGGCAGCAGCCTGTAGCTGGTGAGTATGGTTTATGTAGATACTTGCCAATACACTGGGCATGTAATGGCGACGGTATATTCCATGCACACATCTAACACACCTACCCAGAATGCATGCTGTACATGTGCACGTGTTGTTGCTGTGAAATGCACGACTTCACAGGGGTGACCATGATGGGGTATTGGAAGGGTATATCAGACACCTGCATGATAACTAACATCCTGTCATTGTGGAATGTGTCCACAGGGAGTAACATAATGTTGGGAGACATGGCCTACAGTAGGGACATGTTTGGATCAACTCTCATATACAGTGCAAAACTAGTGTATATCTGTAGGACAATAGCAACTGGTGCAGAGATACACTATGGCATAAGGCATTACAGTGGTCCACATTATTAGCTAGGACTAGGCTGTAACATGTGGTGTTCAGTGTATGGGACACTGCAAAGTGACACACATGTGTAGGGCTTACTTGTCATACATCTGCAAAAAGGCTGAAGGAGGGGGGTGGGGAGTCAGCATGATACACCAGTGCACTGCAGCAGGGATCCTAAGGATGCTAAGAATGGCTGTATCTGCACATAGTCAGGTTCAGGACCTGTGGCAGCTGTAACCCTACCCCCACAGCAATAGTGATGGCAGTGTGTGAACATCAAGGGATGTGCACATGAGTAGACCTTGCAATAATGCAGATTAGGGGGGCATGTGTAGGGCAGACTGAACATACACTAGCAAATGCAGATGGCCCACACTGGTATACCCCTGCCAGGAGTAGTGACTGCTGTAGCACACGCAACAAAAGGTTCAACAAACAGTCATGATAACGATGTGCACACATATGCCCACACGGTGTGTATGCATCCTGGTCAGCATCCGTACACCTAACACATTCCATAGACACTGCATGTAAAATTACAGGACATATGTCACATATCGGGCTCATGTACTGTTAAGATATGCGGTGATGTGGTTCCATGGCAGATCAAGGATGGGTGCGTGATATCAATAAGGGTGTGTACACCCTCCATAGCCATGGTATGCTCTGATGGTTGCCAGTGTAATAGTATTGGATTGGTTATACATTGTCCACTGATGTTGAGAGCTGTGAAGCAGACATCAGGCATTCACAAATGCCATATGTCCACATATCATCCCAGGTATGTGTTGCTGGAAAACATAGCAGCTTTGAGCATTAAAGTTGACAGAACCGACACAGTAGTACACAATCAGCAATGGGCTGTACACCTGTGAGGTGTGGTGCACAGTACATGGCAGGGTGCAGAACAGATGCTCAGCAATACAGTATATGGGCACAGTGGTATTCAGGGGAAGGGGTTTCACCTAGTGACACAGCACATGCATCACACACATGTATACTTTTGCTAGCATGGATTGACTATAGCTGCACTGCATGCTGTTGGGTACCATATGTTAGGCATGTTGACAGAGGGGTAATAGGAGGACTGTGTGTACTATCATTGTGCAACCTCACCTGTATGTGTGTGTGTGCATCCTGGTGTGTAGTCAGTTTGTCTGTAGGGTCACTCTGGTGAAGTGGAGGGAGGTTGATACATGTAGGATGCGTGTGTGCAAGTGTGTGTGTTTGTGTGGCTGGCCATGTATGCACATGTGTGATTGTGGGGTGTTCATACAGCAGTACCTGCCTCTGGATCATGCAGTACATGGACATGGACTGCCCCATTACACACCAGGAATACTTGTCATGTGTGTAATCACAGGACAGCTGATAGTATAATATGGTCTGTAGCATGGAACTGGCATTGGGAGGGAAGGTAGACACCAGATACACCCTTAATATCGCATTCAGCAGAGAGGTCACCTACAACCCACATATGCAGCACTGCAGATGTATTGGAGAAGTACTAGTCAACACCAGAGAGTGTATCCAAATATTGCAGGTGTCACATGATAGGCTGATTGAGCAGCATATCTGCCATGTACTGAGCATTACATACATATGACACACCAGTGTGTGATATTATAGATAGAACATAGTAGCCCACACATATATTGGCCATGCTCATGATGTCCGGACATACACGGGTGAACACGGAATGACAGCAGTGAAGCCATATAAAACCACTACACACAGGTCAGGCAGGTAATGTAGTAACAGGTTTTGTGTTGTGATCGCTTGTGTAGGCATTTAGAGGACTGATATGTTAATGAGTGGTATCAATGTGTGCATGTTACCAAGTGTGATGCAGGATGGGGTACACATGGACATATACATGGGACTGTCTGTAAAGTCACGGACAGGTAGGTATTATGGCGGTGTGTGTGTGTGTGTGTGTGTGTGTGTGTGTGTGTGTGTGTGTGTGTGTGTGTGTGTGTGTGTGTGTGTGTGTGTGTGTGTGTGTGTGTGTGTGTGTATTTACTGTTAGGCAATGTTGTACAGGTTTCAAAGTGCGTTTATTGTTTTCCCCCACAGGTGGCAATGTGGGTCAGGGCCCCTCCTGCATGCAATCTGATGTTGGTGTCCATACAGACACCAAAGATGATAGTACTGTTGAGGGACAGATGGGGTTGTCAGGGGCCGACACTGCACCATCATTTGACATCCCCCTTTTAGCCACCGCAACCCCGTACACAGTTTCAGTGCCTATACATACCCCATCACCAGTGGAAATAGTGGAGGGACAGTTGGCGTTTGGTGGCAGTACACAGGAAATTGTGGTAACTATGCCTACTGTGTCTGGTCACAGCAGGCATAGCTGGATGTCCGGCAGGGCACCACATAGGCAGATGTCCCAGGGTACTCATGCCCCTGGCAGAGGCGACATAGCTTGTACCAGCAAGTGAATGTTTCAGGCTGTCATGGTGGTGCAGGCACGTATGGAATGTTACACCAGACAGGGCCTGAGGCTGCAGAGGGCTGCTCTCACATCTGTAAGCAACAACATCCGTGAACTGTCTGGTGCCATCCATGCTTATACTGAGCTCATGGATAGATGGCATGGTGAGATGATGGCCCTCATCACCCGTGGTTTGTCCATGCTTGAACATGTGGTGGGGGGTGCGGCGACGGTTGCATGTACTTAGGCCAGCAACACCAACAGCTGGCAGTCAACATGGACATGCTAGGACACCAAGGGGCTCCCGTAGTGGCAGTACCAGCCCAAACAGTGTGGGGCAGTGCTGTCTACACCACACCAGGGCATGTGTATGTGGTCCTGGTCAGTCCCAGGAGGGACCTGGTACAAGTGGACATTTGTCATCGGCAGCTGAGCATAGCACATTGAGGCCTGTACCTGCATGTGCTCATGAAACCCCTGGCAGGCACAGTCCATGTGTCAGTGGCTGGAGGCAGTGAACTGCACACCCTGCCAGGTATGGTCTGCAGCTGTCCATAAACACCTGTGTAGGGCAGCCACATGGCAGACCTGTGTGCATGCATACCCACACACTATACAAACTCACCTAGGACAACCCCATACATACACACACACACCACATCACAACACCCAGCTCTCTTTGATACACCCCTCACCCACACACATGATGTCAAATGTATGGCTCACCCTCTGCCTCTGGCAAACCAACAACACACCCTGTGAATATGATGATACCTGTGCCACATCCCTGTCATCCATACCATCAATGCAGGGACAGGCTAATATGGTTGTGATGCACACGGTGACTGTACTACAGTGTACCACAGTACTGCAGTGTAACATGTAAGGTGTGAAGTGTAATTCATATATGTCAGGTAATGTAGCCATCCAGCAATGATGCATTATAGCTGTTAGTAACACTGATTGATTGTGGTCTCTATAATGTTATCCATTTGTGTTATAGATGTACATGTGTCAGCACGAGGATGCCCTGTGCATATGATGATACCTATGCCACATCTTTGTCATCCATACCATCAATGCAGGGACAGGCTAATATGGTTCTGATGTACAAGGTGACTATACTACAGTGTACCACAATACTGCAGTGTAACATGTTGTAAGGAGTGAAGTATAATGCATCTATGTCAAGTAGTGTAGCCATCCAGCAATGATGCATTATAGCTGTTAGTAACACTGGTTGATTGTGGTCTCTATAATTTTATCCATTTGTGTTGTAGGTGTACATGTGTCAGCACGAGGTTGGCCTGTGCATATGATGATACCTGTGCTACACCGCTGTCATCCATATCATCAATAAAGGGACAGGCTAATATGGTTCTGATGCACACGGTGACTGTACTACAGTGTACCATAGTACTGCAGTGTAACATATTGTAAGGAGTGAAGTGTAATGCATATATGTCAGGTAGTGTAGCAGTCCAGCAATGATGCATTATAGCTGTTAGTGACACTGGTTGATTGCAACCTCTATAATGTTATCCATTTGCGTTGTAGGTATACATGTGTCAGCACGAGGATGGTTAGCAGTCATATTCCACAACTGGGTATGGCACTGTGGTGACACCATGACTGTGACATATCTGTGGTAGAGTTGAACACATGTCACAGGTTAGTATAATGGTTATTGCCTGTGCCACATGGACAGATGACCCGCTTGGGTGTGTATACCCTGCAACCTGATGTAGACCCATCCACATACATGCACACTATTACTTGGCAACACTGGGACTAGACCCCTACCTAGGTATGTAGTGATACTGAAGTGTGTGGCTTACATTGCACATATCACACAGCGTTTAGGGTGAGGTGTGTCCCAAGTTACATGTTACATGCAGAACATCCCCAGACATGTACAGTATGCTAATGGGGGATGTAATGGGTGTATATGGACAATATGTAGTGTGACATACTTTCATATGCACATTAACAGACACATAACAGGCAGACACACATCCGAGGGACCAGGGCCTATTGCTGCTAACTTACTTGATTGTGTGTCTAATGTGTTATGGTAGGCTGCACACAGCACATGCATAACTGGCCTGGATTGTGGTATCAGTGACCTGTATGGCTGATGATGACAGTGGTAACCATAACATGGTACATAGGATATATACTGGGTGTATTTGGTGTAATGATAGTGTACACAGCAGCCACATCCTCCAGTGGATATTGTACTCCCTGAAACCCATGATGACACTCTGCCATACTCACCATCACACATTGGCCATGACTGCAATACAACCCATAGTGTACCCCAACAGTGCTACTGCAGGGATATGCATCTAATGCACATGCCACACGCATAGTAGGGTGTTGCATTGTTATGCCACAACTATGGGCAGCAACAACACTATCTGTACTACTGTGTGGCAATGGGTATTGTAATAGGAGTATGGGACCTTGGAATGCTGTACCCAACAGATATACAGACATGCACACATACACACACTTGTCAGAACAATGGGTATCCCATGCCTATCAACCCATTTGTATAACACTGTTGTGCTGGTACTGCAAGGCTCGTGTAGCCGGTATGGAGAGGAGCTTAACAGGGTACATGTAATGTCCCATACAGCAGCAGCCACAACTGACTATGGCAATGGGTGTTGTGGTGTTTGTGAAGGCCCTAATGGAATTCCCAAGTACAGGTGTGCTAACACACAGACACTGCTATACTCAGTCATGCACATGTATATATGTGTCAGTACAGGGGTGCATCACTGCAGGTGGTCATAGCTGTGTAGCTAGCTATTGTCGAAGGAGAGATGGGTTGTGTAGGGGTTGTGTGTACAGTGGTATCCTGCCACCTGCCATGTGGCAGCAGGCAATCTATCAACAGACACTACTGTGGTGGCCCTCAGGGTGAGAATGACATGCATCAGCCAATCCTCCAGGTGCATCCTGCCCATGGCCGCTGAGGTGATCAAGTTTACATGCATGCAACATGCATTACAACACATGGCTAGTGTCTGTGATGGAGACCTGTACCCAAGCATGTTCTGTTGACTGTGGTAGTGTAGCAGAGGTATCTGTGGCATGTGGTGTGTACAAGGTGTCATCTCCTATATGTACCAGTTCTTACACAGCTGGGAAGACATGTCAGTGTCAATCAAGCTTAGGTTGCCTGTACATTTCCCAGCTGGATACCTGCCATGTGCACATCTGTACAGGGACTGACAGTCATCAGCTTGGCAAGTAGCTATGCAGTAGGGTGAGTGTGTTGAGAGATAGACATTTGACAACAATATGTATGCCATGACTACATGTCAGAAGCCCTCACTAACATGTGCTGTACAGATGGCAGTCTGCACTTACATTCCTCATGTCAGATCATTACCCAGTAGGGGTTATATACTATGACACAGCTCACACACCAGAGATACAACAGGGAGGCCTCAGAGTCCAGCTATGCCTGCAGGTGTGCCTGTTGTCAGTACTATATTTAGCACTCTGTTCTTGCCTGGGTAAGCACTGTCAACAATAGTACTGCCATGATATAGTACATGCCAGTGTAACAGCACATATCATGAACTACTACACCTGTATGTAACACATTCACATGGATGACAGTGCTGTACAGGCCTCATATATGTCTGTGTCTCACACATGACACTCACACCTTTTGCTACTGTAATGAAAGCACATAGCCTCATGTATTGTACATGGCATTACATACACTTATTACAGATGTCATTACCCTGCTGTGTTAGACTGGATAGTGTGAACTGGTTACCAGGGCTAATACATGTATCAACATTGCTGCAGTATAACAGCTGAGCTGATTTTAGCACTGGTTAGTGAAGCCTACACTGTGTAAGCGCCCGTACTTTTACCCATAGCTTAGCACTGCTTAGCTTCGTGCAAACCCACTTAAAGCTGCGCAAAACAGCCCTTGTTCTGCCCAGCAACAAAATGAACAGCCCTTGTAGGGCTTCAACCCAGGATCCTGTACACTATTGTCACAGCACTTAACCATTACGCCATGACCACTGTGAAGACAGCTGGTGTTTTACCAATATGTCTGCAATACACATATTGAGTGGTATTGAACAATTGCCTTTACTTCCACAGTTGTGTAGTACTTGTTAATAATATGACTGTTGCATCACATATGTTGTTTTATCATAATGTACACATAGCAGATACATAGGGTGAGATACATCTGGGAGGGTATACACAACTGAGAGGTTTACACATGACAGGAATATGGATATATACATATAATAGGTCAATATAGGTCTACATGTACATACACATTTATACTCATACATATGTCTGTATATAGTGCAACATATATATGGCCATGAGTACATCTCTTCGCATGTGTGTATATATATATATATATATATATATATATATATATATATATATGTATATATATATATATATATATATATATATATATATATATATATATATATATATAAATATATGTATATATAGCTATATATGTCCAAATCCATAACAACCGAACACACTTTAATGAAAGTGCTTTTATCGGAAAAAAAAAAGTGTATTAAAAAAAAACACTGCATTAATGTTTTAGCTGTGCCCCCCCCACCCCCCTACTTTTATATTCTCCCTCTGAGAGGGCACTACAGTGGGGAAAAGGGAATTCTCCCTTACCCGCACCATAGTACGGCCTCAGCAACAGGCATACTTACGAGAAAGTGCTTCTTCGGTGAAAAGCACTTTCACGTAAGTATGCCTGAATGTTTGGGTTTCGGACGTTTGCTCATTCGTGCAAACGTCCGAGACCCATTCTGATATACCTGTTACTGTCAATATATATGTAGATATCCATATGTATATGTGTATACATATATTGCTCTGTATATGTATATATCTGCATTTATATATACATATATGTTCACTATATGTCCTGAACATGGAGTGGAGCCCTACCTCAGCCCCAATAGTCCCAACCTGTTAGTACAAGGGGATGTCAGGTATGCTTTGCAGGTATATTTGTAGACTATTGCTACTGTAATAGGGATTGTCTTCATAGACATGTTGCGTGTGGGAGGTCACATCTGCTTTTAACATGTGCGCCATTGGCTACTGACAGACATCCTAAGGACATCATAGTTGCTAGCACAGTAATGCTCCTGGCGACTGCAGCAGAGATATGGCCAATATATGTGGACAGTCTGACACACTCTGGTCAGTCCAGAGGTATATACAGAACCCCTTATTGCAAGACATGTGGACCAAGCCTGACAATGTGGATGTTAACAGCCAAGTAGATGTGTATATCACGTAAATACTAGTATACATTTCCCCTCATAGGTTATGCATTCACACACCCTTGTCTGTCCTGACACATAATAACCGGTGGTACAGAGGTGCCATGGCCACATACTACCCACTAGTTAGTGACATACATCTGTACAGCATCCCACTGCTTTGTCTGACATAACATGACTGTTATGGTGGCCCGGCAGCAGTACATCTGGCAAGTATCTGGCCATAACATCTCACTGGATAAGTACACTAAGCTGTTAGGTATGTAACAAAGCACTGTGCAGGCTACAGGCAGACTGACATAACACTGGCCCACGTTTCCTATGGGGAAATACACATGTACCTGAATATATAGTAAGCTCTACAGGCATATCACAACACAGAGTAACAGACACCTGTGAGAAAGTACATAACCACAACCAATGTGAACACAGCCACATATGTAAGCTAATGTAATATTACTGTATATGGACTATCTGATTAACACCATCCTCATATGTGCTACTCACACACTAACCCTACATATACTGGGCCGCTACACAGTGTGGTCCGATGCCTCTCTGTGGTATGGGACAGGTGTGTGCTTGGCCCTACAAATATGTAAGCCAACAGGGTAACATACAGTGGAGCAGCATGCAATATCAGATAGAACAGGACCAAGAACAATGACATCTACCTCAGTCTGTACACTGTCCAAGGTACATATTCACAATACACACACTGTCGACAATCATCATAGATACACAGACCTCAGTACTGTACACACAACCACAGAATGTGCAGGTTATGTCCTCAAATATAAACCTTACTATACATAACATGTGTAGCAGTCTGATATCTCACTGGCTTGTTATCAGATATGATGTCAATAAATATGGTGTACAGAAGATATGCACGTCTTACTGCATGACATATGTACAAAGGTTGACAGAATTGTGGCTGGAGGCACAAACACAGGGCCAATACTGACATGTTGCTGTGATAACCTCATACATTTACTGTTGTAACAGGGTTTGTTGCAACATATGTCCTATGAGGGATATGAAGTCAGTAACCCTCATGGTTGTCACCATGTACTGACTGCAGTCCTCACACTATGCTTCTGCAGTTCACAGATAGGTACTCTGTGGGTAACACAAGAAACATAAGGCACCACACACTGCCCAGTCTGCAGATGACCCTAGAGATGGGTGTTTTCTCATAAACATAGCACTGACATGACAAGTATTAGAACATGTAGGACAGCCATATACACACACGCCCTGTTAAACCAACATTACTCCAAATGCAGTATAGCAGCACTTACAGTCTGTAGTCAAGTCAGGCACATCCTCCTTCTGTGTGTTGCCCTGTTTCCACAGTGTATGTTGTTAGAGGTAAATCCCCAGTCCATCTGTGATGCTGTTTGCCAAGCAACAGATCTAGTTCCTGCTCACAGTGAATGAAAAGGCCCAACACCAATATGATGTTCCTAGATATTGGAGTGTGTTTCCATGCAATTGGCTATGGGAATGTTACCACGGCTGTTTCACATGCAATCAGCTAGATCAGGGCTGCAAATCATGCAGTGGCCATCAGCTGATCATGAGCATCACTTACAATACACATGCTGCTGCCTAAGCAAAGCAGGTGTAAGTCTCCACATCCACCAGAGAGAGAGTGAGAGAGGCAGACAGAAGCAAAGATAAGTCAGGGAGGGTTGGGAGAGTAAAACCTAAGCATGTATGTATCACACACCTGCCAGTACAGGGTATCAAACCCCTGACTGACTATGTATTGCTATCACATGTCTATGCAGTTATTGGATGCGCCACATCGGTTACATGTTGGGAGCCCTCCAAATGTATATGTGATGGTGAGTGAATCTGCAACAGTGATATGGTAGCTATATGTTAGGTGTAGTACACATGCCTGTCCGCATGAACACGTGTCAGTGTCAACACAGCCACACTCTGTCAGGGACCCACACACATTGATATACTTGGCAGAGTCAGGAATACAACTCATCACTAGTTAGAGTGCCACAATACAGTACTGTGCAGGTATCACATGCACCACAGGGGTTATCCTGAGGATATATGGGCAAAGGGTATGTGGAGGTGCCTGACATCAGACAGCATGCTTCAGTATGCCAATGGGGTTTTTAGTGAGTGTGAATGTGGTCATAGGCATCATACACCACACACACACACACACAGACACAGGGTGCCAGTACTGACATTCATGGGTGCATTGCTTCATGGGTGTGTAGTGGTCGACTGTGCCAGACGGCTATACATGGGTAGGTGATGGGTATACCTTGGCATCAGGCCCCATGACTATGGTCTGTAGTGTGGCTCAGGGGTGTAGTGTCTGGATTGGCCCACACAGGAGGGTATTGTATTTACCATCCAGTCACCTGGGTAACTATTGTGTGTGACCATTGCTGTGCATTACTTGCCATGTATGTGTTCCTTAGTCCATGACATGGAAAGTATCTGGGATGTGCACACGTCCCGCATGCATGTACAGTGGCATGTGGAAATATAGCTGGGGTGTATGGCCCATGCTGTGTACACAGATTGTTACCATCAGATGTGCCAGTCCTGGCCTCATGCAGTGGGAACTGTTAATGGACAGCAGGTTGACCCTGCACCTACATTGATAGCATGATGCAGGTATTCCCCTGGTGTCAGTAGTATCTGTCCATACAGGGCATGTGTTTAAGGCATGGTATGTCCTTTGTGGGTCACATCTGATGGCACCACAGGTGTTGCAGGTGTCCAGTGGGGACCATAGGAAAGGTGCACTGTCTGCATGTACATGCCTATTGGACTGATGGACAGTGTGCCATGCCCTCTATTGCCCACTGCAATTACACCATGGTTACTATCAGTGGTCAATATGCAGGGTACTACCAACATAGCAGTTGTTGCCTAGGCAAGTGTGTGTGTGTGTGTGCGTGTGTATGAGACATGGGTTGAGAGTGTTCTCTGGGTAATACAAGCGTTGCTAACTTTGTTTGCCAGGCCTTGATGTCACATGTAGGGGTATGGATTTGCACCCCAGCCTCTCGGCTATTTCACATCTGTTATCCCTGTAAGGTGGACCTTGTGACATATACTAGAGCCACCATATAAAAAATTGCAAAACCCACTCCACAATGAGTTCAGTTGTTACACACTCACAGCTACCTCCACACAGGATATGAATGACAAACACAGACACACATACACAGACACACACTTGCCATGTCTGGGATTAGAACTCCTACCTAACTAGTTTATCACACTACAGCAGTGTGCAGTTATAAGGACACACCACGGAGATTACTGGGCTACACTTTCCCCAAATGTGTATTTCACAGTGAATGACGTTAGCAGGCTTGCCAAAGTAGGGCATTTGAATTGTAATGAGTGTGACTAAAAAAGCATTGTTCCCTACACAGAAATAGAAACACACACAAACATCCACACCTGCCATGTGTGGGAATAGAACCCCTACCAGAGTTTTCTATCACACTACAACATTACACTGTTATAGGATGCGCCACGGGGATTACTGGAGTACTCCTTCCCCAAAGGTGTATTTCACAATGAATGACATTAGCAGGCTTGCCAAAGTAAGACATTTGATTTGTAGAGAGTGTGAGCAGCCTAAAAAGCAGACACAGACAGAGACACACACACACAAACACAAACACACAGTTGCCATATCTGGGATTAGAACTCCTACCTAACTAGCTTATCACACTACATCAGCATACAGTTATAGGATGTGCCACAGAGATAGCTGGGCTACACTTTTCCCAAAGGTGTATTTCACAGTGAATGACAGCAGCAGCCTTGCCAAAGTAGGGCATTTGAATTGTAGTGAGTGTGACTGGCCTAAAAAGCATTGCTCTCTACATAGACAGACAGACACACACACACAGTTGCCATGTCTGGGATTAAAACTCCTACCTAATTAGTTTATCATGCTACACAGTTATAGAACATGCCACAGAGATTACTGGGCTACACCTTTCCCAAAGTCAGTCAGTGAATGACATCAGCAGCCTTGCCAAAGTAGGGCATTTGATTTGTACTGAGTGTGACTAGCCTAAAAAGTATTGCTCTATACACAGACACACAGACACACACACAGACACACACACACACACACACACACACACACACACACACACACACACACACACACACACACACACACACACACACACACACACACACACAGTTTCCATGTCTGGGATTAGAACTCCTACCAAACTAGTTTATCACACTACAACAGTACACAGTTATAGGATGCACCATGGATATTACTGGGCTACATTTTTCCCAAAGGTGTATTTCAAAGTGGATGACCTCAGCAGGCTTGTCATTGTAGGGCTATGGAGAGGTCAGTATGTATGCATGGGCCATAACCCATTCATCTAGAGGTTGACACACCACATGCAGGCACACGCAGGGTTATATTCCGCGGGTACGTCTATACAACTGCTAGATGTCTACTTCCTTGTACAGTCATGTTGCACAGCTAGCACTTACTCTGCATAGTCTGTAATGCTGAAGGATACTGGTGGCTAATGTCTACAGTGAGTGACATCTATACCTCATGTGGTTGTAGCCATTTGGCTGTGTGCTGGGTGGGACAGGCCTCATAATGGATGGCTCCTTGTCACAGTCACTCTCTTCCACACATCTATGTACATCTACTTTTGGCTTATTATAGTGTGTTGTCCTTGGATATATGTCTGTATTCCTATTCACTGTGTGTGCAAAGCATGGCTGGTGCATACTGAGGAGTGTATGCACTAACATCCACAACTGCCAGATATGTATGGTCCACTGTTGTTTGCAGACATGGGCTTTTGTTAAGTGTGTGAGCATGCCCAGTATGCCCTTCTGTATTGAATGAGGTGATCGATTCTTGGTAGTTTGTAGTCCAGTGCAGACCTTTGTGTTGTACACTTAAAGGTAGCAAACTGTTTCTGCAGGGTATCCGTTGATCATTTGGCAATATAGGGACAAACTGTGCAGGGGATAGTGTGTACTGTAGGTGATTGTGTCTGTGCTGCTTCAGCTACATGGTACTGCTGTTAGCAGAGATATTCAGACATGTTTACTGTTATACACTGTGATGTTTTCTGTCCTCATGTACTGTCAGGTGGACATTCTTGCTCACAGTGATGTCTTGGAGGACAAGGGGGACTGTCTGCAGCTGTGTCTGGTATTGTGGGCAAACACCTACATATTCATGGTAAGTTATGCCATTCTGGAGGGAGAGCTGCAGACACTTGCTGTTGGATCTGTGTATCCAGTTCAGCACCTTGGTACAATGCTGGCAGAGTATCCCATATTTGTACATTCATCGACATGACAGTATGGCCTTATCTTGCTGTGGTAATACCTCACAGCTGTACAGATTTGCACAGGTTACCCAGAGGCATGGGGCCATGAGTCAGGACATTACCTCTATTGTGGTGTATGACCAGGTATGTAGCCACCCATTTATGTGTTTGCAGCCAGGGATAGTGTGTGTACACAGCTTTGTGTTGGACCTTGCACATTCCGTGCTGCCCATGTACCCACCCCCCCATCTGTTATTCTAACTTCTTCCAGACATTATGCAAACATTCCCTGATACTTTCCCTAAGGGTATCACCCCATCACAGGTGTGTTAGTGTTGGTCCACATTTCATGCAGTGGGACATGGTGGACATGTTACTGTGGTTTGTCCACATGGCCTTGCATATGGCTTATGTGGAGTGTGTTATGTTGTTATTTGGGTGTCCATGACATAACATGCATTGGCAGTACGTGTGAGACACAGGCCTTTGGCAGAGTCCTGTGGGCCATTTAGTGTTGATGTGGACCAGATGTGGCAGACCATCGCATTCTGTAAGTCCTACAGTCTCAGACCGCCATACAGTATAATCCCCTCGGGTGACAGGGTAGGTGTGCTAGGTGTTCATGCCAGTACCGTCTCTCAGTCTTGACCAGGTGGTGTGGATGCTGGCAGTGTGCTACATACAGCTAGGGACACACCTGCATGGGGCACCTGCACTGCATGCTGCATTCTTTCACTATTGCCATGTACAGGTGGGGTCATATTGTACTCATTCCCAACAGCAGGGATACGACCAGAGAGGTACTTGTGGGTGGTGTTTGGGTGAGCTGGATGCATATGTGCTATGGACACTACTTGCATCTGACACACAGATATGCATGGGGCATTACAGTTATGCTGGCATGTGCAGCTACATCAGCTGTTTCCCAATACATCAATCCTACCTCCTTTGTGATCTGCAAGTGTTCGGGCAGACAACACTGGTATCCCCTACTATAGGACCAGATAATGTGATGCATACCTGTTTATACAATTCTAAGGTTGTGCCCATTTCACAGTTACACAATATATACTGTATGTCTGGGGTACTTTCCCCTGTGTACTGCTTGTATATCTAGCCCAACAGCCATGCCATGTCAATCTTTCAGATGGTGACACATACTACCACCATACATTTACAATGGCTTATTGCTAGCATGTGTTATACTGGTGGGAATCGTCTTTGGCACTGCAGTTGTGAGGACCTGGCCCTGTCATCAGCAGTAGTGGGCAATGGCCACCAGGTCATACCTCAGCATGCATACATACTGACAACTCACACACAATATGAAACACACACTAACCTAACACACACATACCTGCATATTGTGCAAATGCTACAATCTATCCTGCTATCTTGGCCACCTCTGGGCATCTGTGCTCCACTAGTATTATGCCTATACATACATGTTACTACATGTCTACATAGGGTTGTGGGGGGGCACACCTGACTGTTTCTACATTTCTACATAGAACTGGGGGGCATACCTGACTATTTCTACATTTCTACACAAGATTGGGGGGGTACACCTTACTGTTTCTACATTTCTAAATACGATGGGGGGGCCCACCTGACACTTGTACACATTTGCTATGACTGTACTGGTATTTCGGGTACTCCATTTCATTCTGTATTCTAACCTATCATGCTGGCTAGAGGTATATCAGTGTACTACAGGTCTTAGGTTTGATTGATCTACATATTAGTTTCTGACTTCCTACCCTTCAGAACTTACATCACACTGCCTGACCTGATGTAGTCTGTCTGTGTAGGCCTGCGGGGGATGGTTACCTATAGGCACCATTCAGAGGCCATAGCACAGCCTTTGTTTGTGTTTGTCTACACCTGTCCTGTTGGCTGAGACTGTTGTTGGGTATGTGAACCTCCCTGACTGGCATGTGTGAGTCATATGGACACACGTGGCCCAGCACATTTCCTGCAGTGGGTTTTGTCACCCTGTGTAGTACTGGCTACTATGGTGACACCTGTATGTGTTACACATCTCATGGTGCCACTATAGGTGTCCACTATCTGCTGGCATCCTATTCAGCCACCCGATTCCCTTGCATGCTCACATCCATACCATAGATACAAGTGACTACACATACTACTCCAATCAGCAATTGGTAAGGGGAGTGACTTACCATGTGGGTGTGCCAGTACTGAGGATGGTGCTGAGGGCTGCCTATGTTGGATGCACATAGTACACTCCCTATACATGGTTGAGCACAGGTAGTGTCATGTTTGGCATCCCTTTTGCTGTATGTGCGAGTCAGAGAGAGGTGTCATTCCCTGGGTCCCTACTGTGTCAGTATATGTGCTATGTGTTGCCTCTTTGCCAAGGCCATAGCATACTTGGCATGCCTCAATCTGGCTACTGGGGCAGGCTCAGGTTGTTCGTCCTCCGAGTCACAATGTGCCTGTGCAGGCCTTGGCATTGGTGGGGGGCTGTGTGGCCCTGCCCCATGCTGTTCCTGCTGCAGCTGTTTCCACAGGATCATATTGTGTAGCATGGCACAT
Organism: Protopterus annectens; assembly: GCF_019279795.1. Taxonomy (NCBI): domain Eukaryota; kingdom Metazoa; phylum Chordata; order Ceratodontiformes; family Protopteridae; genus Protopterus; species Protopterus annectens. The sequence goes on along the minus strand of NC_056729.1, from coordinate 255,085,841 downwards.
ACGATAACAGTTTGGGTACATGTAGCTGGTGAGTACTGCAAGGCTCCACCAGATGTGTCCAGGCACTGGAACCATAACTTGAGCATCCCAAACACATGCTCTGTTATGATTCTGGTCTGTGCGTGTGCCTCATTATGGCGTTCTTGTTCGGGTGTGTGTGCATTTCTGATGGGTGTTATCAGCCACGGCTCCAGCGAGTAACCAGCATCCCCCACTAGGTGACTGTAAAGGATGTCCCCATTGGCAAATCTCTGGTGCAATGCCAGATGTGTGAGTTGTGATAGCTTCCAGGGCAGCCAGCACACACATTCATTATAATGCCCTGGGCATCACACGTGACCTGGCAGTTGATGGAGGGGAAGCCCTTGCAGTTGATGCAGACCCTACTCCGCTCACCGGGTGTTGCTTTGAGGTGTATGTGCATGCAGTCTATAGCACCCACCACCTCAGGGTATTCTGCTATTTGGTGGAAGAGATGTATATTGCTGGCCAACACCTCATGGGTGTTGAGGAAATATACGTGCTCACCGGCATGTGCTGACATGGCATCCAGGAACTGGTGGAATATTCTGGATGCTGATGCCTGTGAGATCCCCATGATATCCCCAGTTGGGCTTTGGGAGGTACCTGTGGCTAGTATTCCAGAGCCTACACATACCTTGGTATCCACTGGGATGGGTTCCCCTCTGTTAGTTGTGTGTCAGGCATGGCCGGCACAGCTCAACAATTTGCTGTAGGAGGTCCCTGTCCACCCTATAGCACTCCACTATCTCCAGCTCATGTAGCCCCTGCTAGGTTACCCTGGGTCTGTACACTCTTCTCTGTCTCCTCACTGTGGGATGTTCGACAGCATTCTCATCCTCACCACCCTCAGCCTCTTCCACATGTTGTATGATAGCTGTAGCAGCCCCTATCATTTTGTTGTTTTGTTTGCTAAAAGTTCCCCACTTGTATTCACCGGTGGTGTAGAGTATGGGAAAAACCAGAGGGAAAGGTGTTTGCATAGTTTATAGTAGTGTTCTGGGTTGGGCTGGTCTGCTGCCTGTGTAATTGGCTGATTCTGATACATTTCACATGCCAGCTATGCTAGTTCTCCTAGATTACCTTCCTACTGCTGTTTTCCCTTCCCATTGCCTTCCTGTTTGAGCCCAGGGGCACGCCGCACAGAGTGCTGAAATGTGCACAGAGCTGTTATTTCCTGGTTTACTTTTTCTTTTTCCCTTTAAAACCCAGTGCGTGGCTTGCACACCCGCTTAGGCAATGTAAAGAGTGCTAGACAGCCTCAGACACACCCCCATGCTTATCTCTGCTAAGCTAGGAGAAAACCCGACCCACAGGGCTCCAATCCACTTACAGTATGCCTGACACCCCCCCTATGATGTCATCTAACTCCTAGGCTTGCACCAAGCTATTCCTCCTCTTACACTGTTGGGTGCTGACTAGCATGCAGGGGAAATCTGGGATTCAGTATCATTCCCCTCATTTGCATAGGATTGTCTGTTAATGCATAGTTACATGTCCCTCACTGAGCCTCCCCCCTTAGGAACCACTATTCACTGGCTATGTTGTCTTGTGCCTGCCATTGAGTATTCATAGGTTCATAGGTTCATAGATAGTACTAAGCTAACTGCCCTTGTGAGCCATTTTAAGCCTAGCCAATTATCCCTTGTGAGACTCAAACCCTGCACCTTGTGTTTGTAAGGCAAACACCTTAACTATTAGGCCACCCTCCCAACCCCTGGCAAAATAGTGATTTTGGTTAGAATGCTTATTTGATGTTTTTTTTTCTTATTTTTCCCCCGATCCCGTTTGTACACCGCTGCCCTACACTTAAGCAGCCGAGATCGGCTAAAATAAATAAAGGTTGATTTTTATTTTTTTATTTTTGCAACTGTTTTCCATGCCAATGGCCTTATAGTTGGCCATTGGCATGCTTTCTACATGATATCCACCCTTTATTTGGAGCTGTCATGGCCCCGTTTTGTAATTTGCAGAAATGTACTCTGTTACTGGAAGAGTACATTTCTGCAGATTACACAAGTCCTGCACGGCTGGTTTCCAGCTTCCTGGATCATAAATTCACCTCATTTGCATGGATTTCTCCTGCAAATGGGGTAATTTGCATACAGGGACTGAGTCCGTGCAGGACTAGTGCAGGAGTGCTCGTGCATGCCCCTACAGGTTATTTCTGGATCACACGGCTGACATATTGCCTGCTGGAGCTCCTGCACTAGTCCTGCTGCCGTGTAGGGCTTGCAGAATCCGGGAGAATGTCATATCATCATAGCTGGATGCCTTGTCTCTTTGGCAACTAGTTGATGGATTGATGGTGTAGTGTAGCAAAAGTGATATTACTTACATTTATCCAGTTCATTATTATCAGCACTTTGACACAAAAGGAAACTATTAAGAATCGATAAAGGATTGATTGTACTTGAAAGTGCCAAATTCTTGATGAATGTTCAAAATCTCAAATTGTGCTACATCCCATGCATGGGCCCCACTTTTAGTGAATATGGAATATGCATTTTCTTGTTATGTCGTGCAACCATGGAGTTTGTATATATAAGTAAGGGAGGTGCGGAGGCATCCTCCCAAATGAGGGGTGCAGGGGGACTTTATCCCCACAAAAAAAGCTTGCACAGTTGTTTGCTGAAAGAGCCTTTTTATGAAATTGTTTCTTGGCATTTGAAATATTGCAAACTGCAATTGATATATCATTGTGAACTAAATCAGATTATGTGGGTGGCTATGATGTAGCCATTCCAGTAATATTTTAACCTTATGACATGCTCAGTCATTATGAAATAAACTGTCCATCAAACCTGTGATTCAGAAAGAGAACACAACAAAAGTAGCAAAAATTCTGCAATGTAAGTTTTGAAAAATCCAGTAAGCTTTGATCAAAATATGTTTTAAATAACTACAGTGCCAAAAGAGAATATTTTATGGCTTTGAAGAAGGGAAATACCTCTCTTATTTGTTATATGTATAAGTCGGTATCAATTCCTTGGCCCATTTGCACCAGCTTCTTCTAATAGTGTTATTAACTGCTTTTGTAAACAACTTGTACATTTGTGTAACTTATATTTCCTTAGAGAAATGATGCAGAACTGATTTTGGTTAACCTATTCATGGTAAGCAGTCACCCTGCTACCTGTCCCCATCCTTCTACCTTGTCGGTTTTGCTGTCAGTACACTCCATAATTGTCTCTGATATGATCATGCTGGCCAAGGTAACAAGAGACAGTACTAAAAAATGCCTTATTTTCCTATCTTGTCATTCATCTGCCATCTGTCTGCCCCTACTTACAACCACCTCAAGTGTGTTATTTGAAGGTTGTTGAGTCTCTGCATCACAGTACGCAGCCTCATCCCCATTAAATAACTACCTCCTCTCTCATCTTAATAATTTTGTACCACAACATCATCATCACACTAACCTTGCCTTTCCTCTCTCCATTTCCAAGATTCATAATGTTCTGGATAAATGAACCTACAGTCATCAAAACCATTTTTTTTATATTTCCATATGTACTCTTATCCCCATAATTTCCTGCCTTATATCATTAGTTTTTCTTTCTGAAATCTTGCCCTTCCAGTTGCACTACCTGAGCCTTCCTTACACTCTGAGTTGTTTGTCTTTCCCTCTGTGTTACACCTGATCCCTTTTGCATGCCTTTCCCATACTTCATCAATTGGAAAATGCCTCCAACTTATTAATTTATATTTCTCAACTTGCACCTCCCTGATGGCAGTTTTCTCAGGAAATCACTAAATATCTATGAATTTGTGAATTGACTAAATGGATATTTTCATTTACACACTAGCAATGATTCAAAGTGTTAGAGCTTCTCTTTTCTAACTGTGGTTATGTGACTGTGGAGTTACTACATTTAAGTAATAAATGTGTGCACAGGGAGGCTTGCCTCCTGCTGAAATTGTATTTTTTCTTTATTTCATTGAGTTGAATTTTAATAAGTTAGCTTCATCTGGTTGAGGTTTCAGTGAGTTTTGTCTTAATGAAATGTATGAGAAGCCCTACACTTTCCCTTTGTGTTCTTCCTACAGGCCATATTCACCATTCTGCACCTCTCATCTTCTGTCTCTTCACTCAAGTTAAGTGCGCTTGTGTGCTCATTTCCCTCTCTCCTCTCTATGTGATGCTACATCCTGCTTGGCCATCTCTGGCTCTGACTCTTCTCAACACTTATAGCTTCTATCTGCAACTGTCCAGACACATTGGCTTCCTTCTCCTCATCTTCTCTTCAATGGATACACCCCCCACTTTCATCCTTCAGATTACTCCGTGGTTGGCCACTTGCCTCTACTCCTCTGACAACCTCAAAATATTTTTCCTGTCCTTTGGTCATTCTTCTGTCATGTGTTCCCAGCTCATCATGTGCTACTGTTGCCTCCTCCACTGCAGATCCACATCGTCCTTTCTTGCCTCCCTAGCTAACACACAGCCACCTTTTTTAAAAGTATTCTCTGCTAAAAGCTCCTGTATAAGCTAACAGATCCACAATGCCTGACTATTAGTTCATTCTGGAAAACACTGAAAAACACACCCACCAGAGACTGTACTTATAGATTATACACTCATGGATATTCCATGGCCAGTGAGTCTCATGACCATTCCCATTTTGTCATTACCCTCCTGTCAGCCCCAAATTCTTTCTCCAGGATCACCCTACTGGTCAATCCTGTATTAAATCTGTAGGTATCCATCGAGTCATCTAGTTTATGTTTAAAGGAAGACAGATAGTGTGTAACGTGTTCAGGGAAGTTTAATTCTCCTTTCAATTTACCCAATTCTTGGACCTTTATTTTTATTAATTTGCTTATTTATTTGTTACAGGGCTAGTGAAATAATCTTGATGGACCATTTGCAGACACAGTCCAGGTGAACAGGATCACATAAGAAATGAACAAAACATACTTACAGATACAATGATATGCTAAAAAACAAATACATATACATATTTACAGATGCAACAATATGCTACAACATTTAGTTCAAGAAACAACTAACAATGCCAAAACTTAGATGAAGAAATGGAATTATGCTTAGGAGCACGTTATGGATAAGATGGAGCCATTATGACAGAGGTGGCTTATGCTACAGGGATTGCAGCATATCATTATATAGAGAGATATGAAGACACTAGAAGAGGCAAGTGGGAATAGTTACAGTAAAAGATATCATGGGGAGAATATAGAGAAAAGGTAAGAGAAGCACGCAGAGGGAAGAGGAGTAGAAAGAAGACATGTGAGACAGATGCAAAGAGAACAGGCAAGTAGGATGAATCAGAGGCAGTAAGTAAGGGGAAGACAAGAAGAGATAAGGAAGAATAAAACAGGGATAAAGGGGTATGAGAGAGATCTGCAGTGTTTGTGTAATGTACCCTGAGTGAGTGCACCTATACTTTGCTTGAGTAAAGAGGTGTTCCTTAAGATGTTTAAAGTCTGAGTACTTTTGGACATCTGACATTGAGAGAGGAATGGAGTCT
>NC_056729.1:255025328-255077828 GCF_019279795.1 Protopterus annectens | reverse complement strand
ATATATATATATATATACATATATATATATATATATATATATATATATATATGCATGTGTGTGTGTTTATATGGTTTACTATTAAAATTTGGTAATACAGAATTAACAAAATATCAGAAATGGTAACCACGGAATTGACATTCTAAAACTGGAAGTTCCAATGTCAAAATTCTGTGTTACCGGTAATGTTTTTGCAGGGGGTAAGCCCTTCCACCCCCTGCATATTATATATTCCAACTCCAAGATTGCACTACAATGAGGCAAAGGGTAAATTTCCCAGTCCCCACTGTAGTGAGATCTGTTATCAGAATGTCGATCCCATATTAGCGAATGTACACAACCATCACTAATGAGGATTCGAATATTTTCAGATTGGCATTACAGAAACTAGAAAACATGCATTCAGCCATCGCAGTTTCACGTAAGTGCCGATCCACATTTTGATAGCAAACCTATATATATGCCCACACACACACACACACACACACACACACACACACACACACACACACACACACACACACACACACACACAAACACACACACACAAACACACACACACACTCACACTTAAATTAAGATATACTAAGTGATAGGTCTAATGAATGTCAAATAAAGTGGAACAATGACTTCATTGGATCTAGATGCTATACCCTTGTTTATAAGTTGGACAACATAGAATGATTTTCTCACTGCTGATTCATCCTCCTTTATCAATTACCCTTAAAGATAATGTGGGGAGCATGGAGTCAGATATTCAGCCAAACAGACTAAATGTTTACTCTTGCAGCATAAATCAAGCCCTGCTTCCAATAGCTGGAGGGGTTCTGGAGTGAATATTAACTTTCAAACAAAACAATGGAGCAGTTCAAAGTTATACCTCAAGCCAAGACATAATCTGGACTCCATAACTAGTCCTACAACAACAACAACAAAAAAAAGAAATGACACCACTGCTTACCACCACCACCCTCCAAAAAAAAAAAAAAGAAAAGAAAAGAAAAAACTGAGAATATGTAATGCCAAAAAAAATTCCAAAATGCAGAAAACATGAACATACTTGTACACACAGACATGCAGACACACAGACACACACACAGATTTTATTCTACCCATATTCTGTTGTGCTCACATACCTTCTAGTCCCAAAGAATAACACAAAGTGTAGCCCAGAAAGGTGATAATACCAAAGAGGTTGTCACCACTTTTAATTATGTCTCACAGTTTTACTATCAATGATTATAGCAGACATTCTTCAATCCCAAAGGATTATGGGTTTGTGCCTCTATTAGACTGATTTGAGCACTGCCTTTTGTGTTCATGCTGTCCAGTCCAGGAGTGGCAGTCCTTTCCACACTCTGGGCAGCAGTAGGCAGATGTTGAGTTAGTATTATGGGCACAGATCTTCCTGAGGGCTGTCTTAGCCTCTGCTGTCCTTGCCAAGGTGGTTGCATACACAGTGGGTGCTTCCTTTACTTCTTGTTTCCAGGCAATCTTGTCTGAGGTGAGAGGATATCATTTGTTCATGCTGATGCAGAGAGTGCTGAGGTCACACTTGTATATGTTCTTATAGTGCAATTTGGTTCACCCTTTCAATGTCTTTCCAGACTCCAACTCTCCAAAAAGGAGGTCTTTTGGTATTCAGCCATCCATCATGCATGAGACATGAACCGACCAACACATATGTCTCTGTTTTGGGAGGGTGAACATGAAGGTGGTGCCTGTCTTCTTAAGCACTGTGCTGTTGGGGATCTTGTCCTGCCATGAGATACAGAGTATGTGCCTAAGGCAGCACATATGGAATACAGTGAGCCGCTGCTCCTGTTTTGAGCACAGAGTCCATGTTTCACTGGCATACAGTAATGTGCTCAAAACACAGGCTGTGTAAACCTGCACCTTGGTGTGTACAGTCAGCTTATTATTAGCCCATGCTCTCTTTGTCAGCCTGGAAAACATTGTGGCAGCTTTTGACAATTCACTTGTTGATCTCGCTATCAAACGACAAGTTGTCAGAGATTGTAGAGTCTAGGTACATGAACTCATGGACAACCTCCAGCTCACAGTCACACACCTTGATTGATGGCTTACTGCTCACATTTTGCCCCATCTCCTGGGTCTTCTTTGAAGTGATCATAAGGCCAAATTCCATACATGCATCTGCAAAGCGAGTGATAAGTGACTGAAGTTCTTAGTGTGAGCCACAATAGCTGCATCGTCAGTGAACCTGAACTCCCTTAAATGATTCCTAAGCACCCTGGTCTTTGATCTAGGTCTTGACAGTTTAATAGGTTAGGATGTTGATCCATCATACATAACGGTCCCCTTCGTGCCTTCATGGAAGGCCCTGATAATACTAAGCCATTTGGGCAGTTTTTCCATCTCTCTCAACTTTCTGATTTAAAAGCCCACATTTGCACTTTTTTCCCCCCTTTCCTGTAACTAGTCTAGTCCAGATACAGATTTGCTGTATCCAGGAATGTTTGTAAGCTCCTGAGGCCCCCAAGCCTTTCTGTGTTGGAGGGAAGCCTGCTAGCTTATCAGTGGGAGTGGTAAGCACTAGGTAACCTATCTACCACATAAGGAGTGGTTTCTGGCCCAGAAATTGTAGTTATTGGCTGTTTGGGCAATTTTTCCATCTCTCTCAACTTTCTGATTTAAAAGCCCACATTTGCACATTTCTTTCCTGTAGCAAATTTAGTTCAGATACAGATTCTTAGTTTTAGCACTTGAATTTGGTTATTCATGCTCAGCCCTTGTTCAGAACTTGTTGTAAGCACTAAATAAGCTACAAATTACTACAGCACTCATCCTTCCTCATTACCTAGAGGAAAACAGTTTTTGTACTTACTTCCCTTACTTGCTTAGAGAAAAACAGCTCTTGTACTCAGTTTCCTCACTTGTCTAGAGGAAAATAGTTTTTTTTTCAGGCCTGTCCAAGGGTCAGCTCCCAGTGTTCTCTCCTGTCTATCTGATGAATCTGGGCATCTTGGGGCAATGTAGCAATTGCCTCATGTACACAGACAACCCTCTCCTCCTACCACCCAACACTATAACCTGTGATAGATGCACTTATCTAGCCAAACTGGAGGTAAAGCTCTCTCCAACCAAGAGTCAAGAGGAGAAGGTAAACACTTGCACCACAAAACACTCATCACGTAGTCCCACTAAACCTACACCACCAAAATCCACACATAGAAACACAAAAACATTTGTGGAGGCTCTCAATAATAATCTGCTCAAGCAACAGAGACCTGCAAAGCAGAAATGCAAGCAACCTCCACCCCCCAACACAACCTAAATGACACATAGCCCGCAGACTCAGTGTGCCACTCAACCACACCCCATAAGGCAAAACAACGTATCCAACACACTAGTTATAGGTGACTGTATAGTCAGGCACACTGATGTCCCACTCACCAGGCTAAACAAGGAGAAGGTTACTGTCAGCTGCCTGTTGGGTGCCAGGATCCGCCACATAACCCACGCACTCAGTTCACTCCACAACAAGTACAAATATGACTAGTCATTGTCCATGTTGGTGTGAATGACCTGAGATGTACCTCCCTGGACTACATGAAAAAAGACATGGAAGCGCTCTCTGATCTTGTAGACCAGGCAGATATGACCTTAGCCCTGAGTAGCATCCTGCCATTGCCCAGAATGATACTGCAGTACAAAGACAAAATGATTGACTTCAACAATTGGCTAATCTTCTGGTGTCTTTCAAAGGGGATCCAGTATCTGTCTGCCTGGTACAACATGGTTGACATATTACGATGATTTGCCAGAGATGTCCTGCACCTGTCACCCCTGAGATTCTGGATACTAGCTAAGGCTCTTGCCACCCTTGTAGTGCCTCTTTTTAGGCAAGGTTCAAATGACGAATTCACCACCATAACAGGAACAGGCAAGCAAAAACTGAGGGTAATGCTACTCAATGCTAGAAGTCTAAATCTCAAAATGCACTCCATTGAAGGACTCCTTAAAATGGAGAACATTGATATCTGTGCAGTGAATGAGACCTGGTTCAAGGCTCCAGAGAGCACCCCTGCATTACCAGGCTATAACTCATACCACACCTTTTGGCCATCTAACCTGGACCAGACTACCAAATGTGGAGGTGTGTCCATATTCATTAAGGGTATCCACGCCTCCAGGCTAGTTGCTCAGCATGATGCATCCAAGGTTATGCAAGTGCAACTAACTCTGGGCAAAACTGCAATCCAAATTGTAGCTTGCTACAGATCCCCCACCATGCCCCAGGATTCCCACTCCTCTATTCTTGATATACTGGAAAATATTAGGGTTCAACCAAACACCCTAATAATGGGTGATTTCAACTACCCTACCGTTAACTGGGAAAACTACTCATGTACCAACTCCTTCACTCAACACTTTCTGGAATTCATAAATTCCAATGCCCTGGATCAACGTATCCACACCCCCACCAGGGGCAACAATATCCTAGACCTAGTCATTAACAACATGAGTGACTGGTGTTCCACATCTGAAGTCAACTCCTCATTGGTCAGTTCCGACCATAAGCTAATCACTCTAGATATCCACATCCCGCCCCCACCCCCCATTAAGGAAACCACAAAAAAACATTTTTCCAAAGCCAACTTCATGCTTCTTAAGACAGAAGTGGTGAACTTCATGACACCCATGTAGATAGACAATACAGTTACGACTGCTGTATCCTACACAAACGCACTCTATAAGCACTTACATAAGTGCATGGATCGTGCTATCCCAAACAGAGCCAAGATGCTACCCTCCAAAAAATGGAAGCCGATCTGGTGGTCCCCTGCAATAAACAAACTCTACAACAGAAGGAAGAAATTGTTGCAAAAGAGAGTAAAATCCCATGAGTGGAGGAGCTCCCTGGTCAGCCTCAGTAAGAAGCTGAGATCCCTTATAAGATCCTCCAAAGCCAGCTACGAAAACAAAATCACCACTGATTCTAGGGACAATCACAAAGCATTCTATAGCTATGTCAAGAATCCCAATGGCAACACCCAGATCTGCTCTGAGTTACAGCACAATGACACGAAAATTGGAGAACCAACTGATATTGCCAACATCCTGGCAGATAGGTTCAGTGCTAACTTTACCCTCCTCTCACCCCCTAAAGGGCTCATATCTATACAGGAAGAATGCAGAGTCCCTGTAATCACAACTTTGCAGGTAAAAGCTGCACTCTCTAAAGCCAAAAACACAGCATCCATGGGACTGGACAACATCTCAGCCTGCCTTTTACACAAACTTCAAAACGAATTGGCTCCCCACCTAAGCAGCATGTTCAATCATAGCCTCACATCAGGCTTTGTGCCCACTGAATGGTGTACAGCAACAGTTATCCCACTCCACAAAGGGGGAGTCACCACTGATCCCAGGAACTATCACCCTATTAGCCTGACAAGCCTGGTCTGTAAGGCCATGGCACGTATCATCATGGAACTCATAAACAAAGACACTGGTCACCTCCAAACTCTGAACCCCACCCAGTTCGGGTTTGTGAAAGGCAGATCATGCCTCCTGAACCTGATCGACTTCTTTGAGGCAGTCACCAAAGCCATAGATGAGGGTAAGGTGGTTCACACAGCCTATCTTGACTTCGCCAAGACTTTCGACACCATCTCCCATTCTTCAGTTATAGCTAAATTCACTAAACTAGGTATAAATCCCTATGTCACAAGATGGGTTGCCAACTGGCTCACTGACAGAACCCACACTGTAAAAGTTGCAGACTCCAAATCTGACTTCAAACCAGTGACAAGTGGAGTACCATAGGTTTCAGTCCTGGGACCTCTCCTGTTTGTTATCTACTTCTCTGAAGTACAGGCACACACAGAAGGCCTTCGGCTAATGAAGTTCGCAGATGACTGCAAACTAAGAGCCATAGTCGAGTTCCCAAATGATGTGGTCATCCTAGAGAAGGGCCTCACTGAGACAGGTGCCTGGTTTCAGAGGCTGGCCTCAAGCTCAATGCCAAAAAGTGCATTGTCATCCCCTTTGGTAAAAACTCTGCACCCATGAACTACCACATAGGCGGCAGTCTACTTAATGCCGAAGGTGTGAAAGATCTTGGGACCCAGGTGGACTTATCTCCTTTGATAATCACATCGCCACAGTAATCAGGAAATCATTCTACGTGGCACACATCATCACAAAAGGGTTCTCAGCCAGGAAAAAAGATGTCATTGTTCCCCTCTACTTGACACTCACTAGACCCATTATAGAATACAATGCCCCTTTTGGAATGTACCTCAAAAGACATCTGCAGCAGCTGGAAAGGCCACAGAAGTACCTCACAAAGAGGATAACTGGCCTCAGACAGATGCCCTACACTGACTGACTCAAAAACCTCCAGCTTTACTCCACAACATATCGCCTACTCTGAGGTGATCTCTGCCTAACATATAAAGCTATGTCAAACTCAGAGCTGTTGGACATGCTACACCTAAGGAAATCCTAATTCCTCTGAGCTATACACTCTAGGGACCTAAACCTTGTCACCACAATAAACAGGACATGCTGGAGGCATAGATTCCTGTCCCAGAGACTTCCCATACTCTGGAACAAGCTACCCATGTATGTCAAGCAATGTTCCTCATTAGCACTCTTCAAGAAAAATCTTGATGATTGGATGGGAAATAGGAAATACACCCCAGGGATCACTTCTGTGGCTCTGCTCGACAGGGGCACAGGAAAATAACTTTCTTGGGTGGCGTAAACCAGGGAACCTTGTTGGCTAGGCTTACTTAGGCTTGGGCCGATAGCCTAGTACCTACATATGAACCTAAGCAGTACTGGAAGACAGCCAGTCTTTGCCAGAATTGCAAACAGATCTTTCCTGCTGACAAAGATGAATGCCTTAGTCAGATCAATGAAGGCAATATATAGAGGTTTGTTCTGCTCCCTGCAGTTTTTTTGTAGTTGCCTAACAGAGAAAATCGTGTCTACAGTAGACTGTCCAGTTCTGAACCCACACTGAATCTCAGGATAAACTTTCTCTGCAAGAACCTGGAACCTCTTTAGGACAATATGTGCAAACAGCTTCCCCATGCTATAGTGAAGGGAGATTGCATGGTAATTGTTTGAATCACTTTTGTCATCCTTATTCTTATAGATAAGTTTGTTAGCATCCCTCTTATTTTGCAGTGCACTACCTTCTCTCCAGCACTGGCAAAGTATTGCATGCAGCTCTGAGATTAGGGTACTGCTAGCACATTTAAGGATTTCTGAGGGAATACCATCTTTCCTGAGGGCTTTTCCTGAAGAGAGTGCTTTTAGTGTATCACTGAGTTCCTTCAAGGTGAGTTCAGCATCGAGTTTAGTCATGGTTGGCAGAAGCTCAATCACATTCAGGGCTCTCTCCCTAGCTATGAGGTCTCTCTGGCATATAGCTGTGAGTAGAGTTCCACCCAGCATTATAACTGCTTGGTTCTATCCTTCATGACCTCACCTATGGCCAGCTTAAGTGGGGCGATCTTCCTTTGTGATGGGCCGATGGCTTGCTTAATCTCATCATACACTCCTCGTATGTTACCAGTGTCCACAGCCTGCTGAATCTTGATGCAAAATTGAAGCAATAATCATTTGCACACTGCTAAGTTACCTGCTGCACTTGACTCCAAGCACACCAGAGTCCCTGCAAGTTCTCCTCATTGGGTGAGGACCTGTATGCAGCCAGTGCCTGTGTATTCTTCTCAATCAGAGGTGTCAGTACTTCAGTGTGGGCTTCAAACCAATCAGCAAACTTTATTGTCTTCTTTCCAAAGATAGATATTGCAATGTTATAGATAGCATCCTGTAGATTTTCCCCATCTCTTGTTGGTGTCAGTGTCATTCAGGCTGGGCAGAGCCTCTTCAAGTGCATGAATAAACTTGCATACTTTTGAAGGGTCATGAGTCATGCCTATGTCAATGCGTGGACTCCCTTCTTTTTTAGAGCAAAATAATCTTCATGTCTGGATGTTCACCTTACTACACACAAGCAAGTGGTAGGTATCACAGTCTGCACTGTGGTAACTGCATGTTACCCTGACACTGCTTAAACCATTGCTTTTGGTGAGGACAAGGTCAAGTTGGTGCCAATGTTTTGATCATGGGTGTCACCATGAAACTTTGTGCTGGGGCATAACATTGAAGAAGGTGCTGGTTATACAGAGGTCATACTGGAACAAGTTTTCATTCATCTTTCCTGTTCCAAAATGTCCCAGACAAGATTGCCAGCTGTGATGGTCATTGCCAACTTGGCATTAAAATCACCAAGAATTAATAATAGTTCATGGGAAGGGACCTCACTGATGGCAGCACTAAGCTCATTGTAGAATTTGTCCTTGACTTACAGGGTAGAAGATTAAGTAGGAGAGTAGACATGGAAGATGTTGATCATGGCCACTGGTGTTTGTAGCTGAATTTTTGGCAGTCTCTCATTTCACATATTTGGTAGTATGACTGAACCAGTGAGGTTGTTTCTGAATGCAAAACCTACACCATGTACCTTGTTCTCTTCTGGAAGTTTTCAATGCCAGAAAAAAGTTAAGTCTTTCTCCCTGAGGTATACAATGGATGTCAGCCTTGTTTCCTGGAAAGCCACTATGTCCATCTTCAATCTGCTCAACTCAGTGTTAATGTCTGCTGTCTTCCGAGCATCACTGATGTTCTATAAATCTTCTGTAAGGCCTGGAGTCATTGTCCTTTTGTTCTATGTGTCTAGCCTAAAGGCTGGTTTATTTTGTTGCTTTTTTGTTTTTCCAGGTGTATGGTTAATGATCCATCTGTTGGGAGTTCCTTAAGCCCCACGTACCCAGTGGAGCAAGTGGACTGTGGTGAGGCAGCACCTATTTGGCAGGGGGCTGCCCAGTTTATGGTGGGCTGTAGCTTGCCAAATTAGATTAAAGTATCTCTTCCACCATCAGAAGCAGCCATTGGCACATCACTTTATGCCAGTTGAGTGCATTGGCTTATTACCAGTAACTGCTACCTCCCGTGTTGTGTTACTGCTCACAGAGCAAAGCTGTAGTGTTCTGTCCAGGACACAGGCCTGGGCAAGTAAATTTGAGGAAACAGCTGATGCCCAGCAGCAGGTTCCACCTCTCCACACCACTGATGTAATCCAAGGGGAAAGGCAAGGCTAGTACAACTTGACATCAGTGTTGTCACAGGAGCTGCCAGAGTGAGGTCAAGTACAGCTTCAAACTGACTTAGAGGCTTAATCTCTGGATTTTTCCTCGGAGTTTGCTCCTGAAGCCTTCACCATGACTATGGATTTTCACAAGGCAGTGGGTGTTTTAAATCAGAGTTTACCTTCTCCTAGGTGGGTTGCCTTCCCTGGCTGATGAGCCTCACCTGCCAAAAGCCAATGATTAAAATCCATTTAAATAATAATGTCCAAACCATGCCTTGTCTCACTCAGTACTGTTTCCACATGTTGATCTATCACCTCTCCTCACTGGCTTAATTTCTGGGAATGTAATGTGGCCCATCTCTAGCCACACAAAAATTATGAGGAAAGTTAAGGTGTCTTAACTCCTCAATTCTTTAATGGCAGAAGAATGGTCTTTAGTTGGTTAAATGTGTCCAGTAGTCTATACAAGTTACCATTGCCAAAGGTCACTGTTTTTTTTTAATACACTGAAAATGGAAGCACCTCTTCTTTTTGATAGAATGATAAGAACTCAAATATAGTGGATTTGTTCTCTACATTGTCATAAACATTTTGGAGATACAGAATGTACAGTTACTCCAAATAAAGTGGCTAAAAGACTTTGCAAGTACATTTCCAAGAAGATGATCAATTTCTGAGCTTCACTCCTCTCAGGAATGCTAAATAGTGTTGATTTTTTAAATGGTATCTGATTATGGTTTAAAAGTAACTTGATCAACAGCCCCTGTTCGTTCAGATGGTTGTCACATTCAGTGGTGTATCTAGTGCTTGCAGCTTTTCATAACATGATACCTGTATTTGCTTTACATCTTGATAAGGTTACAGCTGTTACCACCAATGCTTTAAAGTCCATTAAAGCCTACAGCAGATCCATAGTTTAATGCTGGGAAGAAAGATACTATTTATAAATCATTAAAATTAAGATCCCTTGGATTAGCTTTGTAACTGGTGGACATTTACAATTGTATCTCGATGACTTCTTAATATAATTCTTAATGTTGTGTTATCCTGATTTATTGGGGCTGGATTGGATAGCTCAGTCATCTTGTACAAGAAGATGCAGAAGAGGTCAATTTTATAGACTGTTTTATTTTGAACAATTCTATCTTCCAGAGGACTGTCTCATCACAATACCTCATATTCATGTACTTTAATGTTATTGTTGATCACTGGTCCATTCTTTAGTCAGATAACTGAATATGAGACACTATTCAGTAAGATAGCTTTAAAGATCATGTAGCCAAATGAATTGAAATGAATTGTTTTACTTGTTTCTAAATAAAGAGGTCTGTGCTTGCAATGTTACTTTACTTTCTTTGCACTCCACAGGCATGTCTGGGTAGTAACTGATGGAGTTATGCTGAGCTTGTGTTTCTCTGTGCTGTTTTTTATCTCTCCTGCAAAGCACCATGACTCTACATGTATGTGGCCATCTAAGTTTATTTGACTGATTGTAGCTTGTTCATACAAGAGCTGTACTGTTAACACTGGTTAGGTGCTCCTTTCCTGGAGATGATATTAGAACAATCCTACTCCCACTTTACACTTTATTAAATGGCTTGATGAAAAATTCCCTGACAGTTACCCTTAGATTAAGATACAATTAAATCATCCTTTTGTTTTCATGCTCCTATTTGCATTGTTTAGATCTCATCAGCAGAGTATTTCATTGTATATTATCCCATGTAGGACTGCTGAAACAGCTTTCTACTTAAATATTTTTCATTCTCTAGTTTCCCTCTAATTTACTGCCAGAGTTATACAGTCATGCTAATTGCCTTGACAATGGTGTCCAGCTGTACATTCGACAGTCTTAATGCCTGTGTTACAATCATTAATAATTTGCATCCACGTGGTGCTCAGGTGTAGTTGCTAAAAGTACACTGATTGCATTTGTATTGCTCACTCTGTGAAATCTTAAACAGAAAATTGTTCAACTCCATCTGAATTTGCTCCTCAGGGCATAGCAAGAGTAGGAGATATTTAACATAAACGTTCAGTCTCTGAAAGAAAAGATTTTTGGTTTATCTTTTTCTACTCAATACAACCTTGTTTCTCCTTTTATAATTATTTAGTCTGCAACTCAATGGGCACACATTAGATGGTATACTTATCATTTTTACAAGAAAATTATATATACTGGGTTTATCTTGAAGTGTTTGTTCCTTGCAAATACCATTACTATATTGACTGCTTTATGTATGAGAATGCAGAACAGCAGGATCTAGGAATTTGTCCTTACTCCACTGTTGTACGGAGTTGGAATATATAATATGCAGGGAATATACTGTTCTTTTTTTACTATATTTTCCTAGTTCTGTATTCTTAGATTTAATCTAAAATGACCACTGTTTTTGTTTTCTCTTTCTCTTATGACAGTTAAGTAAATTATATAAAGATAGATAAATAGATATAGAACTATAGCTCCTTATATATATATATATATATATATATATATATATATATATAGACACACACACACACACACACACACACACACACACACACCAAAATAACAAGTGAAAATATTACACAAAAATGCCAAATTGGTGAGAAGAGACGGCTTGCACCTGTCACCCCTAAGCTTTCGTATACTGGTCAAGGCTCTTGCTGCCCCCATAGTGACTTTTTTAGGTAAGGCACAAAAGTCAAACCCATTTCCGTAAACAGCACAATTAACAAAAAACTGAGGGTTATGCTACTCAACTCCAGGAGTTTAAATCTCAAAATGCACACGCTCAAAGCACTCCTCAGTATGGAGAATGTCGACATCTGTGCAGTAACTGAAACCTGGTTCAAGGCTCCAGAGAGCACCCCAGCATTACCGGGCTACAACTTGTACCACACGTTTCGGCCACAGAACATGGACTGAAACACAAAAGGAGGGAGTGTATCCATATTCATCAAGGATACCTACACCTCCAGGTTAGTGGCGCAGCATGATACCTCTGAGATCATCCATGTGCAACTAACATCTGGCAAATCTGCAATGCAAATTGTGGCCTGCTACAGATCACCCTCCATGACCCAGGACCACCACTCCACCTTTCTGGAAACACTGGAAAACATGAAGGTCCTACCGAACACCATGATATTGGGCGATTTCAATTACCCTACTATTAACTGGGAAAACTACTCAAGTACGGACTCCCAGGCCCAGTGCTTCCTGGAATTCATCAACTCAAATGCCCTGGATCAGCTGGTAAACTCCCCTATCAGAGGTGAAAACATATTGGACCTGGTCATCACAAACATGGGCAACAGGTGTTCCACACCAGAGGTCAACCTGTCACTGGTTAGATCAGACCATAAACTAATAACTCCGGATGTCTAAACCCCATCACCACCCCAAGTAAACCACAGTAAAAAACTTTTCTAAAGCAAACTTCACCTTACTTAAGACCGAGGCGGTAAGTTTCACAGCCCCCACACTAAAGGATAACGTTGCCCAAGATGCAGAAACCTTTACAAATGCACTCTGTGAGCAACTACAAGGATGTATGGATCGTGCCATCCCTAGCAAAACCAAGACTCACTCCTCTAAGAGAAGGAAAACAGTCTGGTGGACCCCTGCCATAAACAGGCTATACAATAGAAGGAGGAAACTAGTTTAGAAAAAAAGCAAATCCCAAGAAGTCAAGACATCCCTGATCAGTATCAGTAAGAAACTAAGGTCCCTCATAAAATCATCTAAGGCTAATTTCGAAAAACAAAAAATACCCAAAGATTCAAAAGATAACCACAAAGCCTTCTTTAGCTATGTTAAGAATCTAAGTGGCAACTCGCAGATATGCACTGAACTAGTGCAAAATAGCACAAAATATACTGAACCTAATGATATTGCTAACATCCTGGCAGATAGATTCAGTGCAAACGTCACCCCCAACCCCAAAAGGGCCCACAACAATACCGGAAAAGTGTAGTGTCCCGGAAATCACAGATGCTCAGATGAAAATAGCCCTTTCAAAAGCCAAAAATACAGCATCAATGGGGCAAGATGGTGTCCCAGGCTGCATCTTGCACGAACTACAGAACAAACAAACCCCCCACCTAAACACGCTGTTCAACCTCTGCCTCTCCACAGGCTACGTGCCCATAGAATGGCACACAGCAACGGATATTCCACTCCACAAAGGAGGGGCCACAACTGACCCTGGTAACTATCGCTCCATAAGCCTGACTAGCCTGGTCTGCAGGGCTATGGAGCGCATCATCATGGAACTCAATAACAAAGACATTGGGAACCTCCAAACACTTGACCCGACCCAGTTCGGCTTTGTTAAGGGCAGATCATGCCTACTAAACCTGGTTGACTTCTTCGAGACAGTCAACAAGGCCATAGATGAGGGAAAGGTTGTTCACACAGCCTACCTTGACATTGCCAAGGCTTTTGACACCATTCCTCACTTGGGTATTACAGAAAAACTCACCAGCCTGAACATAAACCCCTACATCATGAGATGGGCTGTCAAATGGCTTACAGACAGAACTCACACGGTAAGAATAGCAGGCTCCAGGTCTGACTTTAAACCAGTCACAAGTGGTGTCCTACAAGGCTCGATCCTGGGACCCCTACTGTTCGGCATATACTTCTCAGAAGTACAGGCAAACACAGGAGGACTATGGCTAACCAAGTTCGCCGATTACTGCAAACTAGGAGCCATAATTGACTCTCAGGCTGACACGGACTTCCTCCAAAAGGGCCTTACTGAGATGGACACCTGGTGTCAAAGTCATGGCCTCAAGCTAAATGCCAAAAAATGCATAGTCATCCTGTTTGGGAAAAACAAAACACCCATGGATTACCACATAGATGGCAGCCCCCTTAATACAGAAGAGGTTATAAGTGATCTGGGGACCCAGGTAGATAGTAATCTCTCCTTTGACAATCATATTGCCAAAGTAGTTAGGAAATCCTTCTATGTGGCCCATCTAATTACTAAAGGGTTCACATCTAGAAATAAAGAGGTTATAGTGCCCCTCTACTTGTCACTCATCAGACCCATCACAGAGTACAAAGATGTACCTCACAAGACACTTCCAACAGCTGTAGAGACCACAAAAGTACCTCACCAAGAGGATTACTGGCCTCAAACAAATGTCCTATGCAGTCCGACTGAAAAAACTCCGGCTGTACTCAGTGGCATATCGCTTACTCAGAGGTGATCTCTGCCTGACTTACAAAGCCATGTCCAACTCAGAATTGATGGACATGCTCTACCTAAAGAAATCCAAGTCACTGTGAGCCACGCGCTCTAGTGAGCTAAACCTCACCACAACAATAAATAGAACATGCTGGAGGGATAGATTCCTGTCACAGAGACTCCCATGCAAAATTCCAAACTACATTAGACAGAGCCCCTCACTAACACTCTTCAAGAGAAACCTTGACTAGTGGATGGGTAACAGAAAATACACCCCTGGGGTCACTTCATTGGCTCTGCTTGACAGAGGATCAGTTAATTAATCAATGGGGAGGCGAAAGTCGACACACTTTGGCTAGGCTTTTAAATGCCCTTGGGCAGATAGCCTAGTACTTACCTATGAACCTAATAGTTTTTATTGTGCAGTACCTTAAACCTCCTTTAAAGGAGGCCCATGGTTCCTGAAAAATATTGGATTAATTATCATTTGACTGGTAGGGCTAACAACATGAAAATGAATGCCAAAACACCTAAGCCTGGTATATTTCTAGAACTGGGTCACATTACTGAGGCAAACAACTATACTAACTTTCTGAGAGAAGTAATTTACTTCACTTTTATATATACTGACACTTAAGAGCTTCAGTATAAAATTCAAATTCTGACTTTTGAATTCATAAATTATTCAGAGACAAAATTGCTTTAATATAATTGTTCAGTATTCTTTTAACAAATATTATGGAAATTGCTCACACAAAATTATAATTTTTATACTTGTTCCATATGTTAAAGTGAGCAATTGCAGCTATGATTCTGGCTCAGAAAAATGAGACAATGCATTTTTTTTTCTACGTTGGTGTTTCTATTTTTTTAGTTTAACTGATTTACTAATAACTTGAAATCGCTATATGAGAATACACTGTAAGATAAATGACATTAAAGAAAAACTAAAAATTTAACAGAATCATTTAGCTTAAATGTTTAGTACTTAAGTTGTTTATGTACAGATGTGGGCCTTTTTATTGATATCGATTGTTATTTGATAGACTGCCATATATTGCCCTCAGATTTGAACTTTAATATGACAAAGAGTTTTATTTGTAGCTTTTTATAAAATATATTGTTGTTTTATGTCCACAGCGTATTTATTTAGTTTGTTCCATATGAGGTTTATATTTTTGGCAATGTATCTTAAAGGTGGATATCAGTGCTGCTTATCCTCACCTCATCCCTGTCACCAGAGCAACCTGGACTTCTTTCTACTCAAGGCTTTGTAGTCTTAAAGATTCTATTCTAGAGGAAAACGTTGTGTCAAAGCTGTGCCATTCTGTATGCTTGCTGCCAGGAAATCATGCCCCACTGCCACAACGTATCTTGACTCTTCCTGTTTCTGTCCTTCCTTCCTAACTCTATTTTAGCTGTCAGCCAACCTCCCAGGTTCACAGAGTTAATAAAGGACTCGATAAAACAGCTAAATCTTTAACATTACCTTGCTTACAATAAACGTTACCTGTCGATGAGGCCACCTGACTAATACCCTTTGTCTCAGGATCTTCTTGTTTTGGAAGAATCTCTGCCTCTTCCATTCTGTCTGATTGTTGTAGTACACTATCAGGTCTTTGGTTAACTGTGTTATCTTCTCCTATTTGCTTCCTTTTCCTCGTTTATCAGCCCGGTTCTGCTGCAGATTTTCCTTCTCATCATCACCATCATTAAATTCCTCTTTTCCCATTTTTTCGGCATGGTCTTGGGGTGTCACATCAATTGTTACCTCCTCTCTTGATTCACAGCCACACTCCTACTTTCTTTGATGGTCATATCTGACTGTTGCATATCTTTTCTCACATAATCCATCCATCCATGTATTGGCTGGACATCCTCATTTCCTCTCGCCTTCCTCTTGTTTTTTTTTCAAATCTTCTTTACCAAATCATTTTTCTGCTTTCCTGCACCTGTGCCCGATCCATTGTAATCTGTTGTCTTTGCCCCACTCTGCACTGACAGCTACTTTAGCTTCTGCTCTGGAATAATTTCTTGGTCTGTCCTACAGTGTGCATCCTAACACCTATCTTGGGCATTTCATCTATAGCTTCCTCAGTTGCTCTCCCTTCACTGTACAAGACGCTGAATCTTACAGAAGTACTGGTCACACCATTGTCGTGTGCATTCTTCTGTCACACACTAATCCTGACAGTCTGTGCCAGATGGATGTCAAACATCTCATTCAAATTTCCTTTAGACATTCCTTCTCCTCAATAAATCCTCCTAGATAGTTGAAGCTGTTAATCTATTCCACTATTGTCTTTTCTACCTCAATTTTCAGCTTCTTTTGATTTCTCCCATTTGCTGCCACAACAACTGTCTTGTCTGTACTAATTTTCATCCCACATGCCTTCAGTTTTGCATCCCTTTCTATTAGCATTTATTGAGGTTCCTCTGCAGAGTATGCTTGTAATGCCACACCATCTGTATGCAGCAGCTTTGTTGACCTGACTCCTCTGAATTGTTTTTTAATGAAGTTCATTATCAGTACAAAAAGCAATGGGCTCATAGCCAAATGCTGATGGATATGCCTCCTACTGGGAACTCTTCTGTGACTCCATAGCACTGTGCTATTAGTTCCTTGTACACAGAATACAGGAATTCTACCAATGATTCTGGGATTTTGAACCATCACAGGACTACTTAAATCAGCTTTCTTTAAACCTTGTAATATGCCTTCTCCAAGTTGAGGAAAGTCCAGATGGACTCTTTCTCACCTCTGGTTTCTTCTCCATTATCTGTCTCACTGCAAACAATGGGTCAGCTGTACTGCATTCTGATCTTAATCTGAACTATTATTATGCTATCCGACCTTCTACTACTCTGCATATCTGTATATCAGTCATCTCCAGCACTTTTATTCAGTGTGACAGGAATTTAATACCACTGTACTTCCCACAGTCCTGAATGTCCCTTTGCTCTTGTACACTGAAACTAGACTGCTTATTCGATAGTCATATGGGATACATAGTTCTCTCCATACCACTATGAGTACCCTAAGGAGTCATTTCTCCCCTAACTCATCTAACATCTTGGTCATATCTGCCATGACTTCATCAGAGCCTGTAACTTTCCCCTGACTTAATTTTTCTTAGTATTGCCCTTCCCTTTCATCATAAGCTTTGCATAAGAAATATAGCTTTTGTAAGGTTTTCTTCATACAGAAGATTTTTAGAAGTACACCTTCAGTCTGTTTTGGATGTTGTGTAAACTAGTGAGCAGAGTGTTCCTGGCAGCTCTTAGAAGTTGTATCTATCTAATTTTTAAATATAACCTGTTAAGACTGCAGCTAAAGACATTGTCCTGACTCAGGTGTGTGTGCCATCTCCCTAATACACTGCAAGAAAAATAGCATGTCCCCCAAGATCCGACATTTGGGTCTGTCTCACCTTATATGCCTCCAGCTACTGCAATGGCAAAATAACCTCTCTGTTAATTAAAGATAAAGAACTGCAGTCTCCCTAACACACTGCAAGAAGAATAGCATGCTCCCCCAGAGATCCAACATTCAGGACTGTCTCACCTTACATGCCTCCAGCTACCGTGATGGCAAAAGAACCTCTCTGTTAATTAAAGATAAAGAACTGCAGTGTATTTCCTACTTTAATTTGAATTGTTCTCTAGTGCTAGCTACAGTGGTGTGTACACCAGTCAGACCCAAACTAGCTCAGCCCCCCAATATAAAATAGGTAGTCTCTGTAGTTGTGTTCTCACATAACCTAGCATATGATTAAAGAAAACAGTAAAGGAATAAATAAAACAAAAATACCCATTTATGCAAAAATTCATAGCCCATAGTAATTCAATCTGACTTATGCTCTGTAAAGTGAAATGCTGTTAACAGGACTGACTTCCACTAAGTATTTCTGCTGGCTGACAGTCTATGTAGCAAACCAGTTGCAAATTGGATCATCTTTGGTCCTACCCCTCTTAAACCAGAATGGAGCTTACTTAGCATCCTGCTCTCCTTGGGTGCTATTTTTAAGTATACCTGGTTAAGATTGCAGCTAAACACATCATCCTGATGGACATGTGAGCACCATGTGAGTATATGACAGTGATTTTATTCTGCCTTTTATTGTGCCTGCTGCTCTAGGTCAATTCTATCACATCCATTGCTCTAGCTTCTGTTCACAGTTATGTACATGTTTTTTAACAACAACCTTTGTGATTGCTTTTGTGTCAAAAGATTTGCGACTAGGCAACAGCTAGTCCTCTATTACTAAATTATATTGCTTAGAATTGTAAATATGACATAGTTTGTTTCTTGGTTAGTACTTTGAAGGAAATCATTTTAGTTGTTATTTACCTCCCTGTATGTTTGTTCTGGCTTACTTATATTTCTTCTAGTTGTACAGTGAGCTTACCACTCATAGTCTATCTCATCGTAGAATATTCACAGGGAATATTTTGTTCAAATACAATTGAATAATGCAGCTCTGATTTTGTAGTGTCCCCTGATATGTAGCTGTGTTGTATTGTGTTCTATCAGGAAGCTAGTCGTATAGTCTACCCAAATAGGCAGAAGCCTTTCCTGTTTCTCCAGCTTTTATTGCACTAAAGTAGATGTGTACTGAATTTTAACTGTATGTTGTATCTGTTATAGCTACATTCTGGGCATGCATCTAAAGACTATAACTGTTACTTTGATTTTCAAGTAAATCCACTCTTGCCCCCACAACCTTATTTTGTCTCCATCCTATATTAGTTGCTGGTTTTGCACCCCTTATTTCCCCTGCTATTTACTTCTTGATATATTATCTACTGCAATATATCTATTTCTGCTCTAAGCATCTCTCTCTCTCTCTCTTACTTTACTTACAGTTCCCTAATACACTGCAAGAAAAATAGCAAGCTCCCCAAGAACTGATATTCTGGACTGTCTCAACTTATGTGCCTCCAGCTACTAAGATGGCAAACAAACCCCTCTGTTAATTAAAGCTAAAGAACTGCAGTGTGTGTCCTACTTTAATTTGAATTGTTCCCTATTACTAGCTACTGTGGTGTGCACACCAGTCAGACCCAAACTAGCTCAGTCTTCCCTCCTCTAATATAAAATAGTTATTCTCTGTAGTTATGTTCTCTCATGACCTAGCATATGATTAAAGAAAACAATAAAGAAATAAATAAAACAAAAATAACCCTTTATGCAAAAATTCAAAGCCCATAGTAATTCAATCTGAATTATGCTCTGTAAAGTTAAACACTGTTAACAGCACTGACCTCCACTAAGTATTTCAGCTGGCTGATAGTCTCGGTAGTGAACCTGTTGAACATTGGCTCAAACCATTCCGTTCGCCCTCTCTATGCTTGGGCTCACTCCGGTTCCCTAACCTATCCCCATTCCCACCCACCACCACTTTCCTTACATTTATACTCTGCTCCATGCCTCTTCTCTTTTCTCAAACCAAGCAGATCTCTCCACCAATTAAAAATCCTCTCTCCTCTCCCAATCCTATCTTAACTCCCTCCCTCCTATTTCTCACTATATATATCTCCCCCCCCTAACTTCCTACCTTACTTCACTCATCAATTACCCTACTACATATTAATCAGCTCCCCTATTTTCCTCACTACCCCCATTGGAACTTATTCCTACCTATCCTTTAACTATCACTCCTTGTTCTGACACATTACTTATCTCTCATCATGATCCATGCATATTTCTTAACTACTCTTCTCTTTCTCCTTTCACTATCAACCTCTTACCACATTACACTCTCTTATCAAAATCCTACACCCACTCTCTTTATCACTCACATCAAATGCACCACCCTCCCCTCACATCTAATCTCTCCAAGTCTCTACCATTTCTCCCCTTCTCACCTCTTCATGACTAACACATTTCCAAACACCTTACACTCCTACACTCTGAAGTCAAGAATATCTAAAAATATAGACTTATTCACTTATATTATTACTGTCATAGATACACTTCTCCTGGATGAGGACATTCATCCTAACCCAGGTCCTCCAGCCACTACCTCTCACAACCAATTACCTCACATCTCTCACCCCCACTCCCCACCCTCCAACCATCTCCCTCTCCTAAGACATTAAATATCTACTCTTTAAACATTCAAAGTCTTGCAAATAAGGTTACAGAACTGCATTCCAGGATTACTTACACTACCCCCCATATCCTTACCCTGTCAGAAATCTGGTTAAAAACCACATATTGCAAACACAGAAATCTTACCTCCAGGCTACGTCTTTCACTCTGACAGAATTAAAAAGAGAAGTGGAGGTGTTGCCATCCTCTACTCTGATCAACTTAATCTCTCTCCACTATCCACTTCTATATCTAGCTTTGAGCCTGCTGAACTTCTCATTTTAAACTGTCATCTAAACTCTCACAAAAAACTTGTCATGGCCTCTATCTATATCCCTCCAGGAAACAATATTCCTATCTTTGAGAACATCCTCTCATGGACTGCTCAACACATACCATATGAAACCATCATTATTGGTGATGTAAACATAGACTGGACTAAATTTACTACTATATCTCCTAGTTTTAACATCAGTCTTCATGGCTTCCACCAACTTATCACCTACCCTACTCGCACTAACAAAAACTTGATTTCTGTACCTACAATAGACTGGATCCTCACCTCAGATCCCAGCCTGTATCATAAACCTGGGACAGTTCCAAATTCTCTTAGTGACCATCTCCCCACCTACATCCAAAGGTACTCCCAGCAACCACCTAAAGACCACCTTTATAGAGAATGTCATAAACACACCCACTTCAATCCAGCTACATTTAACTCTTAATTATCTAGCATAAACTGGTCCTTCCTTCATCATCTCCCCCTCAACAAGGCTGTTAAATCATTCAGTGAGATTTTCCTTGACATACTAAATTCATTAGCACGTATCACAGAATTCAGAATAAAATCTACCTTTGCTCCTTGGCTCACGAAACATACCCACTCCATAATACATACTTCAATCATAAAAACAACTCAGAAACCTCTCCAAAAAGCTAGTTAACAATGATAGGAATAATTTCTTCAACTCCCCCCAATCATACCCATAAAAAATCCCCAAAAATTCTGGACAGCCATTAATAATCTTCTTTATCCTGGCAACTGAACCAGTTCCAACCCCTTCCCACATAACACTGCTGCTGAAACAGCCACCCTCCTAAACAATTATTTCATAGAAACAATCCAAAAACTAACTCAAAATAACAACTCTCCCTGTACCCCTCCCTCATCCCCTAACAAAACACCTTCCAATAGTTTCTCATTTAATTCAGTTCCTACCTCCTACATAAAATCTCTCTTGTTCAGACTCAAACCTTGCTCCCCTTCTGCTGACAAATTGCCTTCTTACTTTCTTAAACTTGCTGAAGAATCCATTGCCCACCATGTCTCTATACTTATAAATAGATCTATAAAGAAGACTGTGTCCCTGACATATGGAAATCCTTCTTTACTAGTCCACTACATAAGGGTGGAAACTCTACCGACTCTTCTAATTGCAGGCCTATTACCATCTTGTTCCCTATCTCCAAAATCCTTGAGAGATGTATACATACCCAGTTACTCAAACACCTCCTTGACAATAACCTGCAAACCTCCACTCAACATGGTTTTAGGCCACAACATAGTACATCTACTCCACTACTTTCTTTCACTCAAACAGTAGCTGTGGCCCATGATGACAATATGTTGGTCTCCTGCTTATTCCTTGATCTCTCTAAGCTTTTGATACTGTTTCACACTCTAAACATCTAAATAAACTATCAGACATCATTCTCTCTAGCTCCTCAGCAAAATGGTTCTCTAGCTACCTCTCCAATAAGCAACAATCTGTTCGCTGGCAAACTGTCTTTTCCCCCTTCCTTCCAGTCAACAGGATTCCTCAAGGATCTGTCCTGGGCCCCCTCTTGTTCAATATCTTCACTAACAAATCACATTCTGCTTGTAAACAATCAGCCCTATTACAATATGCCAATTATTCCACACGTCACCACCACCCATAGTGTTTCTAATCTCTTATTACTCACTCAGGACAACTTCTCATCTGTCAAAATATGGCTCTCATATAATCAACTGCTACTTAATCCTAAAAAAGAAACAAAACTTCTTCTCTTCTTTCCTAGAACACTGGCACAGCACAAATCCTCTTTTAACATCACCTCCCACAAAAATGCCATCATTAAAGCTGAACCTCATACCAAACTCCTTGGCAACATAATCGATGATGAGCTAAAATTCTACCTATGCGTCGAACATTTTATAAAAAAAAAAAAAACTCTCCAGAAACTTGGACTACTTTATAGAGATCAGAAGTTCCTTACATCTACATCCACGCTTTCTCTGGCTCAGTCACTTCTCTTACTGTGTCTACTTTATGCTGCCCCTATCCTTCTTATTTATCTTCTTTATTATCTAAACTAGAACAAACATACAGTAAAATTGCCAGATTTGCCACTAGTCTTCCCCACAATTCTCATCATTGTTTCACCCTGAAGAAGCTTCTATGGTCAGAATTCCGTCAACAACTTCTATTTCCTCAGTTTCATATCATACATTCTGTTCTCTACAATCCTTCTTCCTGCCCCTCTCTCTCCAACCTAGTATCTTACTACATCCCTCTCCAGCACCTCCGCACAACTGAAAAAAAAACCTTCTTGACATTTACAAGCCTAAAAAGAACATTGGAAAGTCCCTGTACAAATACTCAATAGTCAATGTCTGGAACACACTACCTCTCAATATAAGAAATATCTCCCAAAAACACTGTTTAAAAATGCGGTACTTTTCCATTTCAACCCCTGCCACGCGTTTTCGGTCCCAGATCGCCATGTCTTGGCTTATTCTTCAGCGAACTGTGCAGATCCTTCAGACCCGTGGACTGAATTCACTCAGCCATGCATTGGCAAGTACCAAAATACTAATAGCATCTACTTTGCATCCAGCCAAAACATACTCGTAAGGGCAAGTTCCCATTCAGGCTAAACAGTCTTGGGCACGAAAGGCTGACTAGTGTGGGGAAGAACGAGAGAAGAAAAGTTGTGTATCTAGTGAAAAATAACTGGATTACAAAGTGATCACACAGTTTACCACAAAGGGAAGGCTGAGAAACACTACAAAGAAAAAAAAACAGTCTGGGAAGTATCAGTACATGTGTGTGTGTCCCCAAAACAAGTGAAACCAGTGCAACACGTCCGATCAAACCACAAAGAATGACAGCAGTATAAACAGTACCATGTTAATAATAACAGGCAAAATTATTAAATGACAGCTAAGAAGAACCCAAAGACATAATCAACTCCACTTTAAAATAACTGCTGGAGTAAATGGGAGGTGTAATTCAACCTGTATATTAGCTACAACTAGCAGCTCTGAGGACACAAGATGATTGTAATTTTAACAAAGATCTGATAGACAAAGGCACGGTTTTCAAGGAAATGTAGTCAAACTCTTGAAAGGGGCAAAGGCAAGGAATATAACCACAAACACAGGAAACTTTAACAGGTATGGGACCGAATAAGGACATCAGTGTGGAACTATAAAAAACTGTCTTCCTCTAGTTACAAAGGCAAGTAACTGAAATAACAGGAAAACACTGCACCGCGAGTGGTAAAGGTTTAATGGAAAAGTACCAAAAAAGCATTAAAACAATATTTCCATATGACTTGGTCCTTCCCATGCCAAGTCCCCACATGACTTCACTCTTATCTCTACTTCTCCTCTCTTGGGCATATTTCCTCTGTTTCTTCTATTAGAATTATCTCCTCCTATTTCATATCCTCTCTCACATATAATTTCAGTTTTTTTACAATCTTGCATCTAATGGACAAAAACTATTTCCAATGCTATGTCTTTTTGTTCAACTAACTGAACATATCTCATATACTTTGTATGTTATTGTAATCAAACATGTATTGTTTATTGAGTTTTCTGTGCTTTAGATGGGAGCATATCTATTAATGCGATGTAATTGAACTTTTTTATCATTATGATAGTGTATGTCTTTTCGCATGTCTGCATTTTGTTTGGAGCTTTTCTCCTTAGGTCTCCACTGAAAATGGGCCATCAGCTCAGTTGGACCAACCCGGTTAACAAATGTCAAATAAAATAAATAAATAGTAATAACTACCTCCTTTATTTTTCTCTCTGTCTGACTTCCAGCCTGACAGAGTTTCTTTGTGCCATCTGTTCAGCAACATTTCAGTTTCTTTGTGCCATCTGTTCAGTAACATTTCAGAAGCTTACAGAATGCCTCTGATGAACCAGCCACTGGGGATGCACAAGCCAGTGCATTTCTTCGTGCCGGTCCCAAGCTTGGATAAATGGGGAGGGTTGCGTCAGGAAGGGCATCCGGCGTAAAACATCTGCCAAATTAGATATGTGGAAACCAATACAGATTTGCATACCGGATCGGTTGAGGCCCGGGTTAATAACGACCGCCACCAGTACTGTTAGCCAACAGGGTGCTGGCGGAAATTGAGCTACTGTTGGCTGAAGGAAGAGAAGAAGAAGAAGAGGGGGAAGGCATGACCGAAGGCAGGAAGAGAGGAGAAAGGTTAGGAGTGTGGTAGTGAGGGTAGGAACTTTGAATGTTGGCAGCATGACTGGTACAGGGAGAGAGCTAGCTGATATGATGGACAGAAGGAAGGTTGATATATTGTGTGTACAAGAGACCAGGTGGAAGGGAAGTAAGGCCAGGTGTATTGGAGGTGGGTTCAAATTGTTCTATCATGGTGTGGATGTGAGGAGAAATGGGGTAGGGGCTATCCTGAAGGAATGGTATACCAAGAGTGTTTTGGAGGTGAAAAGAGGGTCAGATAGAGTGATGTTTATGAAGCTGGAAATTGTTGGTGTAATGATGAATGTTGTTGGTGCATATGCTCCACAAGTTGGGTGCGCGATGGATGAGAAAGTAACATTTTGGAGTGAGTTGGATGAAGTGGTGATGACTGTACCCAAGGGTGAGAGAGTGGTGATCAGAGCAGATTTCAGTGGAAATGTTGGTGAAGGGAACAGAGGGGATGAGGAAGTGATGGGTAGGTATGGTGTTAAGGAAAGGAATGCAGAAGGTCAGATGGTAGTGGATTTTGCAAAAAGGATGGACATGGCTGTGGTGAATATGTATTTTAACAAGAGGGAGGAGCATAGGGTGACATACAAGAGTGGAAGGAGATGCACACAGGTGGATTATATCCTATGCAGGAGGGCCAGTTTGAAGGAGATTAGAGACTGTAAAGTGGTGACGGGGGAAAATGTAGTTAGGCAATGTAGAATGGTGGTCTGTAGAATGACACTGGTGATTAAGAAGAGGAGGAGGAGTGTGAGGGCAGCACCAAAGATCAAATGGTGGAAATTGAAAAAGGTTGATTGTGAGGTGGAGTTCAGGGAAGAGTTAAGACAGGCACTGGGTGGCAGTGAAGTGTTACTGAACAGCTGGGTAACTACAGAAGAGCTAGTAAGGGAGACTGCTAGAAAGGTGCTTGGTGTGACATCTGGACAGAGGAAGAAGGACAAGGAGACCTGCTGGTGGAATGAGGAAGTACAGGAGAGTATACGGAGAAAGAAGTTGGCGAAGAAGAAGTGGGATTGTCAGAGAGATGAAAAAAGTAGACAGGAGTGTAAGGAGATGAGGTGCATGGTAAAGAGAGAGGTGGCAAAGGCTAAGGATAAGACGTATAGAGAGTTGTATGAAAGGTTGGACACTAAGGAGGGAGAAAAGGACCTGTACCGATTGGCTAGACAGAGGGACTGAGCTAGGAAAGATGTGCAGCAGGTAAGGGTGATAAAGGATAATGAGGGAAATGTACTCACTAGTGAGGAGAATGTGTTGAACAGATGGAAAGAGTACTTTGAGGGGCTGATGAATGAAGGGAATGAGAGAGAGAGAAGGTTGGATGATGTGAGGATAGTGAATCAGGAAGTGCAATGGATTAGCAAGGCAGAAGTAAGGATAGCTATGAAGAGGTTAAAGACTGGAAAGGCTGTTGGTCCAGATGACATACCTGTGGAAGCATGGAGGTGTTTAGGAGAAATGGCAGTGGAATTTTTAACCAGATTGTTTAATGAAATCTTGGAAAGTGAGAGGATGCCTGAGGAGTGGAGAAAAAGTGTTTTGGTACAGATTTTTAAGAATAAGGGTGATGTGCAGAGCTGTAGTAACTACAGAGGGATACAACTGATCAGTCACAGCATGAAATTATGGGAAAGAGTAGTGGAAGCTAGGTTAAGAAGGGAGGTGATGATTAGTGATCAGCAGTATGGTTTCATGCCAGGAAAGAGCACTACAGATGCAATGTTTGCTCTGAGAGTGTTGATGGAAAAGTACAGAGAAGGTCAGAAGGAGTTGCATTGTGTCTTTGTGGACTTAGAGAAAGCATATGACAGGGT
Source organism: Protopterus annectens (assembly GCF_019279795.1). Lineage (NCBI taxonomy): Eukaryota > Metazoa > Chordata > Ceratodontiformes > Protopteridae > Protopterus > Protopterus annectens. Next base: position 255,051,093 of record NC_056729.1, on the reverse strand, counting down.
GTCTAGAGAGTTGTTGTATTGTATGAGGAAGTTGGGAGTGGCAGAGAAGTATGTAAGAGTGGTACAGGATATGTACAAGGGTAGTGTGACAGCGGTGAGATCTGCAGTGGAAGTGACAGATGCATTTAAGGTGGAGGTGGGATTACATCAAGGATTGGCTCTGAGCCCTTTCTTATTTGCACTGGTGATGGACAGGTTGACAGATGAGATCAGACAGGAGTCCCCGTGGACTATGATATTTGCAGATGACATTGTGATATGTAGTGAGAGTAGGGAATGGGTTGAAGAGACCCTGGAGAGGTGGAGATATGCTCTAGAGTGAAGAGGAATGAAGGTCAGCCAGACTAAAATGGAATATATGTGTGTGAATGAAAGGGAGGATAGAGGAATCGTGAGGATGCAGGGAGTAGAGCTGGCGAAGATGAATGAGTTTAAATACTTGGGATCAACAGTTCAGAGTAATGGTGAATGTGGAAGAGAGGTGAGGAAGAGAGTACAGGCAGGATGGAGTGGGTGGAGAAGAGTGTCAGGAGTGATTTGTGACAGACGAGTGCCAGTAAGAGTGAAAGGGAAGGTTTACAAAAGGATAGTGAGACCAGCTGTGTTATATGGGTTAGAGACAATGGCACTGACAAAAAGGCAGGAGTCAGAGCTGGATGTGGCAGAGTTAAAGATGTTAAGATTTGCACTGGGTGTGATGAGGGTAGACAAGATTAGGAATAAGTATATTAGAGGGTCAGCCCAGGTTAGACAGTTTGGAGACAAAGCCAAAGAGGCAAGATTACGTTGGTTTGGACATGTGCTGAGGAGGAATGCAGAGTATATTGGGAAAAAGATGCTAAGGATGAAGCTGCCAAGTAACAGGAAAAGAGGAAGGCCTAAGATAAGGTTTACGGATGTGGTGAGAGAGGACATGCAGGCGGTTGGTGTGACAGAGCAAGATGCAGAGAACAGGAAGAAATGGAAACAGATGATCTGCTGGGGTGACCCCTAATGGGAGCAGCCGAAAGAAGACGAAGAAGAAGAAGAAGAAGTCTAGTCTCAGTTGACCATAGAGCCTTCCCCCTGACTACTGCTGACTGAGATTTGGCAGAACGCAAGAAAAGTTGCTGCAACTTTTCCTACATTCTGCCAAATCTCAGCCAGTTGCTCAATGGCCTGAGACAAAAATGAATGCTACTTTGCAGGATACAAGACTTAGCAATGCTTACAAGGGTGGCAAAAAGTCTTATAAATAGCACTGGCATTCTACCTCCCTTATTTTGGCACTTTTTACCTCACTGTCTGTTGATTATCAGTGCCTTCTGACCAAATTGCCCATTCATTTTCAGTCACTGGGGTGATGGTTGACTGGAAAGGACCATCATATAAGCAGCCATAAGGGAGTTTAATCATGGTTTCATCTCTCTTGGCATGTGCAGCTGAGCACAGGTAGATGGGTATGCAGCAGGCTGACTGCACTGATTATCTCTCACTTCCACAAGTCGCTTTGCTGATAAGCAGCCTTCCCTCCAGCCGTGAAGCACAAGATGTGGTTTCCTCTGTCCACACCAGGAAATCCTCATTTTCTCTGTGTATTACTCCAGTGCCTATAGTTTTCCCCACTGTGAAAGTTGAGCAGGGAATACCCCTTTTCTTCTCCTCCTTCCTTCTTGCCTTGTTCCTGTTGTGCTTCAGATGGCAATTAAGCCCCAGATGCCTATGTCGTGGTCAGAGCTCCATCCTGCTATGCTGTGGGGCCAGGCTCCCTCTTATTTCTTACATTTCACATTTCTTCTCTCTCTCTCTCATAATTTTTTGAATGGGGGATGAAAAAAAAAATATGTGCATGGTCACCACACACACTAGAACTGAAACTTCTGTAAGGACGTGCAAAACAGAGCAAATGGTAGAGTACAGTATAAGTTCCCTTGTGCATCCTTGCAGAAGATTCACTTCTACTGCATGTGGTGACCACGCACATTCCTTTTCTTTTTTTTTTTTAAATAAACCAAATGCAGCATTATTGTGTCTGCCACTGTCCTCTTTTGTATTTGTATCACCTTTCCCTTGTAATAGATTGTGTGAAGACATTCCAAGTTACAAAGTTTATCACTTTGTCTCTTCCTTCCAGAGCTGCCCTCTTATATATTCTGTTACCTCATGCCACATCTATACCTACAGTGCTGCCTGCCAAACTAAGACCAATGATGCCTTAGGAGTCTATATTACTGGTGCCAATATCCACCCATTAATATTTACAGGTGTTTCCCAAAATGTTTAGCTCTGAAATTCCAAAGTTAATGAATTGACCTGAATGTGGCGTGTATATCACCCCTAATTCACCATCATTTCATGCTTCTTTGAATGTGCCCCACATTCTCATACTACGCAGTATTCCTACAGCCCCCCCCCCCCCCACAGTTATCCACTCTTTCCCATCACTGGTCATACACCATTTTTCTTCCTATTGGCAGCCCAAATTTCTCATACTTCTGCTCTCACTCCACTCTCACTGTGTGTGTGTGTGTGTGTGTGTGTGTGTGTGTGTGTGTGTGTGTGTGTGTGTGTGTGTGTGTGTGCGTGTGTATTTGTGCATATGTGTTTGTATATATGGGATCAGTCGCTTACTCTCACTCTTCACTGTGTGATCACTTGCTTGCTCTCAATTTTCACAGTGTGTGTGTGTGTGTGTGTGTGTGTGTGTGCATGTGTGTGTGTGTGTGTGTGTGTGTGTGTGTGTGTGTGTGTGTGTGTGTGTGTATTGATTGCTCACTCACTCTAACTCTTCATTTTGTGTGTGTGTGGTGTGTGAAAAGCTGAAGTAGAAGTATGGAAGTCAAACTCTGCCCTTAAGGGTGATGTTTGACTTATGTACTTCTGTTTCACTTTTCCTTTACACTCCAAGCTCTCACACTGTCCCATAAAAGTTTCACTTCAAATAGGGAAAAGGAAAACTGTGTTGGGTGTGGGCAAGAGTGGGTGAAGATAGGATGTCATCAGTAATGTGTTCCCCCCAAAGTCTTTTACTTGGAGGAAACCCTGCTAAAAATGTGATACTCATGCTAGCTCCTTACCCCAAACATTCATGGGCACCTTCCTGGAATGCCTTCAGTCAAATTCCTACCAACGTACACTATGTAAGTGTCCCCAGAGACTGTAGAAAATGTTACAGTTATACCTACTTAAAATAGATTAGTGGAATTTCACCTTTCCCTTCATCAGTATAACATTTGCATTACTTCTCACTAAACAACAGCTTTAAATTGCCACCGTATTTAGCACCTAAGCTCTCTCTATTTCTCTCACTCTCTTTACTTCTTTAACTAGTAGAAATAGTGGAATAGGAAACAGCATGATTTTGCCCTTCTGCATTTATTGGGTTATATAAGTGCAAGGCAATTCTGTATTTTCCTTCCGTTACACCAGCCATGGCTACTGTCTCTTTCTACACTTGGAATGCCATCACTAAGAGCCTTCTATAGCTAAAATACCCAAATATCTCTGATCACATCCACAGAAAACATGTAAATCACCAAAACGAAGATTCTGTTTAACTAGTCATTCTATATTTCAAGCCATTTTTGCAGCCAGCAGATTTGAAGTCACAGAAAACTGAGTACAAAGGTTATTAGAATTGAAGTGTGCATTAACTGCTGTGTGACAGCCATACAGGATTCCAACATGACATGCCTCTGTAAAAATTGTCTGTTTACTCTTGGTAACATGTTTAGTTTGATTCAGTTTTCTGCATTATTATTCAGTTCCAAGCCATTACAAAGACATTTATTGTGTAGACACAACACTATATATAACTATTTCAGTAGCAAACATAAAGGACCAGTTAAGGTTCACCTTTGCAGCCGTATGCTCACCACCCACAAAATGGCCACCATCGTTTGGCTGCCTTCCTCCTTGCTCTGACTGGAAATACCATAACCTGGCTCATCTGGTACCCCCCTTAAAATTCTCTTAAAAAACACCCCAGTTACATCATACATTGCTGGGGAGATGTCGGCATTATCCATGTGCATGCATTAGACTGCATGGCAGTCTAAAAGGATGGAAGGTCCTGAAAATCCTTATCTGGCAAACAGTTTAACTAGAATATACCAGGTGATTTTTTTAATCATATTCACACTTCTACAACTATTTAAACCACAAATTATCTCAAATACCACCAATACCTTATTTTTACCATTACAGTGTGTCTGGATATTAAATTAAGCAATTACACCAGTGGTACAAAATTAGCTAAACCATTTCATAATATTCTTGTATGAAACAATCCTATCCATGACCAAGCTATGCAACCATTGATATAAAGGTACAGAAGAGATACAGAGTTTAGCATTTCAGTGTAATTCAGTATAGAAAAATGAACAGCTTCTCCAGTTCACCTGCTTACTTCATTAGTGTTGTGTACCAAGCCACAAACCTATTTGTGCATTTATACCTTTAGGCACACTTTACATTTTGCAGTTTTGCTAAAGCAGTTCAGGTATTTTATTTCTCTTTCCTGGCTGTTTTCACTACAGCCTTTGGCTTGTGGATTTAAACATGAGCAGACTGAGTAGTTCATATTACCAATTTTCACTTTGCTGTACTTGCTCTCTTCCTAATTCCTTGGATGTGTGTTTGGACCCACCACCTTCCCATGTAGCAATTTACATCTATCCTTCATTTTACTACTGTATTTTCTTTCTTATGCCCCTGGCCTTCCAAATGCAACTAGGGTTTATTACGTAGGCATTTACCTGTTTTTATTATACAGATGAATATCTTCTTGACTGCTGTAACGGGTATGCCAGCCTTTTCTGTTCATGTATTGATTTTACATGTGAGAACACAGGGTACTTCCTTTATGTTAGACCTCTTTGACTGCTCGGTGTGTCACATCATTACATGCACAGTAATAGTTTGTAATATTTTAGGCATTTCTACTGGCGCTATTCAGGAGTAGCTTGTTGGAACATGCTGATATTAATGCTATCAAACTTGTAGACATTGACGTTACAGCTTATATCTAGCTACTGCACTGCACTAAGGCAGCAATGAGTTTTGGGGTTAATGCTACATTATATTTTTGTGATACTCTTCCTGGCACTCTAATATAAGATCCAAATAATGTCTTTCCTATTTCTTTTATTCACAGTACTACCTATCCCTTACCACTGATGGTATTGTATGGTATTGTGGACTGTCATGAACTCCAACAAGTTAATGGCTATACTTTTTTAACAGAAGTACTAAATATTAGTTCAATGAGAAGTGTGCTATAACCCTCAGCTTCTCAAGCAGATGTCCTTCAGTTGTTCACCTCTGATTACGTCTTTGCCTGCTTTGAGTTTAGACTATTCTACAAATCATGCTCTAGTCAGCTACTGTGAGCCTATTCAGGGGCATGGTTATTTTCCTGGGGTTCTCCCTCTAGTGTGGCTGCTAGATTGCATGGCTTTCTTTTGCTCCCAATTCCTCCTGCATTTATAGATTCAGGAATACTTTATGCTTTGCAATTTTACTCAGATAATGTGTTTGTTTTATTTCTCTTTCATGGCTGTTCTTGCTGCTTCTTTGGGCTTATGATTCAGCATAAGAGAAGACTGACTGCTGCTAACATGAGGGAGTAACCTCCAGCTCTTCAGTCACCCCAAATCCTTACATTTAAACAGACATGTGCTTGCCTCAACTTTACATCCAATTTAATTGTGATAAAGTGATACTGCCCTACCATTTTCTTCAATGCCTACAAGCATCTCAAAATGTCATTCACAAATGAACTCTCACTATTATTCCTCATACTTGGTTTTCTCTTTGTGAATATATATTATCACTACAGAAAGAAAAATACACCCTAATATTACTTCCTATAAACACATAGTAAGCTTATTTCCATCCTATAAAAAATTGCTAGTGAATTATGTAGAAATCAACACTGCTTCACCTAAAAATACTTTCACTGCTGCATCTCCATTATTTATAAATACTGCCCTCTAAACACTACATGAAAACTAGAGAAGCACATAACCATCCTTGTCTTCACAATAATAGTAATATCAGGAGTGATCTGCTAAAACTTAGGTCCTCCTGCTTTTGATCCCAGCATTAAACATTTTTACTTGGCTAACATTAATACCAAATGTCTGCAACAAAAAATGTGATTCTGTCTCCGCAATGGCAAACTACTTGCAGTTACTGAATCAATTCCCTTACTTTACCACAGACTTTTCTTACTCCACATATAATCACTGAGGATCAAGATAAATAGGTTGCTTCTATCTACAGTGAGAAAAGATACAAACCCTTCCCCCAAACTAATCGTTAGTAGTGACTCCACCTCTGATCACTTGCAAACTGTACACTAATAGAACTACTTTGGGAAGATCACGTTAAGCTTTACATTGTAATCCATATTCCTCTTCCAAACAATCATTTCATCTTAGAAAATATGTTACTTCAAATTCATCCCCTCACAATTAAAAAAAAATAATGATCAGTACTTTAAATTCACTCCCAAACAACTGAAAAAAATTTGAATCTGTGGCAACTTAAATGTCAGCTGGTCATCCTCTATGTATTCCTCTGAATCAAACACAGATAGTTAAGCAGTGCACTAGATTCAACCAATCAAATAAAACTTTCTCTTCCCATGATGTCCTTATCAGGAAGGGCCATTGTTGGGACTTTGCCATTTCCTACACTGTGGTGCGATCTCAGAACTGGTATATGTAAGTGGGGGGGGGGGGGCTAAGTCCCTCACTTTATGTTGTGTTTGGATTTTTTTTTTTTTTTGGAGCAGTGTTTTTTTTTCCCTGAGAAAAAAAACGCTGTTCCATACATTTATCTTTCTGTGGTTTTAGGTATTTTGTGTCAATTTAAGAACGTTCACTCTTTTCAGACTTCGACTTTATGATATAGACCCCCATATCAGTAACATTCCAGTTCAGTTATTATACTTCGATATTCTCCCTAACAATCTGAACAGCTTCCATATTTTACCCTAATGTCTGTTAAAACCCTTAAAATAGCATCATATTTGATCATTTCCTATTCTCTTTGGATTAACTTTGACAGCTTATTAGAAACACAATGATCACATGCCAGAGGTCTGGAATCTATACCGTTACTTAATCTATCTCTGTTCTGCAACAGACGTGCTTCAGTTTAAGAAAAAATATTGCTTAAGAACAAGAGAAGAAAATAAAAAAGCCTTTGAGACACCTTAGACCATCTCAGACTTAAAGACAATTAATGAAAAAAAGTAATACTACTTGGAGGGAATGGGAAAATGATTCCCAGGATATTTCTGAATACCAAGTCTAACAAGAATTAAAGTGCACTAATTGAATACACACTAATAAACTAAGGACCAGTACTACAGACAACTTTAACTACTTTAATTGGGGAACCTCAAAAATTGTGGGAAACCATAAAATCATTTTGCTGAAATAAAATGTTTCCAAAAACCTGATCCATATCTCATTTGTCACCCAGTTTCATTCAAGCATTACATTCCAAAATCTCCTCCACCTATTCAATTACAGAAGCTGTATTTTCTATTCCTGAGATATCCAACCCCCTCCATCTCATGAAATTGTTTACTATCCCTGTGACAAAAGGAGATACTGCTAGCAAAGCTAGATAGAATTCTGTAAAATAATTATATATCATTTGTGAATATTAACATGATTTATATAGAAGTGTAACAAAAGGAGATACTGTCAGCCCAGCTATCTGGAATTGTGTAAAGAATTATATGTCATTTGTGAATATCAACATGGTTCATATAAGATACTTGTGTTACAAATGTATTAGAACTGTATGTCAGGTGCATATCAAACTGCTGGTACAGAAGTGTGTGTTAAAAAGGTTTTTGTAAAGTGCTTAAAATGTAACCACAGCATGCTCTACTGGAATACAACAGAAATGTACTTACACTATTGTAACTGTTTAAATGTATATATTTTAACAGTGGAAACTGGAATACAGAAGGTTAACTTCAGAAAAATAGCTGAAATTAAATTATTTTATGGCCATGCAATAAAATGATGTTATCTTTCAGTTTCAGTGCAGCAGGAGACATAATGTCTGTACTAGAGACATTTTCTGTATTGTCTTGGAAGTGTTTTATTATTTTATGACTTCCAGGATCTGCATAGATCTAAGGAAAAAGCCCTTGTCTATGTATTTTCACAGATGGGTGCTAAATACTGCTAGCTTTTAGCAGTGGGGGATTTACCTGGGATAGAGTCAGATGACAAGAAATTATGTCATTCTGCAAGCTATCCCAGCAGTAATATTTGAGACATTAATTTAAGAACTCTCTGAGACAGACTCTACATTCTGTATTTTGTCTTTGACCTGACAAGATCAGCTGCAGGATCTATTAACCACATCTGCCTTACTGCTCTAATTAAGTAAGTATGTCTAGGGAACAGTATCGCAATTCTCTTATAGTCAGGAATATAGCAAAGCTTAATTTAGATTTTTTTCATTCTTTATTTATTTGAGACTGTCCTGTAATGTTGTCTTAAATATTTCCTGTGATTTTGAACTCTGCTGTCACTGTAAATTTATACTGAGTATTTTCTTGTTCTTTTAATATTTATTATTAAATACGTCAAGGATCAGCTCTGAGCCCTTTCTTATTTGCAATGGTGATGGACAGGTTGACAGACGAGGTCAGACAGGAGTCCCCATGGACTATGATGTTTGCAGATGACATTGTGATCTGTAGTAAGAGTAGGGAACAGGTGGAGGAGACTCTGGAGAGATGGAGATATGCTCTAGAGAGAAGAGGAATGAAGGTCAGCATGACTAAGACAGAATATATGTGTGTGAATGAGAGGGAGGATAGAAGAATGGTGAGGATGCAGGGTGTAGAGGTGGTGAAGGTGGATGAGTTAAGTACTTGGGATCAACAGTTCAGAGTAATGATGAGTGTGGAAGAGAGGTGAAAGGGAAGGTCTACAAGAGGCTAGTGAGACCAGCTATGTTATATGGGTTGGAGACAGCGGCACTGAAAAAAAAGGCAGGAGTCAGAGCTTGATGTGGCAGAGTTGAAAATGTTAAGATTTGCACTAGGTGTGATGAGGATGGACAGGATTAGGAATAAGTATATTAGAGGGTCAGCCCAGGTTGGAAGGTTTGGAGACAAAGCCAGAGAGGCAAGAGTAGGTTGGTTTGGACATGTGCTGAGGAGGGATGCAGAGTATATTGGGAAAAAGATGCTAAGGATGAAGCTGCCAGGTAACAGGAAAAGAGGGAGGCCTAAGATAAGGTTTATGGATGTGGTGAGAGAGGACATGCAGGTGGTTGGTGTGACAGAGCAAGATGCAGAGGACAGGAAAAAATGGAAACCGTTGATCTGCTGTGGTGACCCCTAACGGGAGCAGCCAAAAGAAGAAGAAGATTAAATATATTTAAACCTATCACTGTGGCTGGTCTGTCTTGACATATTTAAGCTCTGAGAGGTCTTGTATATTTATTTGGTAACACTGTGTAAGCCACTCCTAATACCCTTGCTCTGGTCAAACTACCATTTACAATGATAGTAACATTACACAGTAAGATTGGACACCCTTTGTTAAGGGCCTTAAAGTAACTGATAAAGAGTTGGCTGGTGGCAGCAATAGCTACCTTATAGTCTGGGTAGAAGGGGCATAGCTAGTAAACTGTGTCAGCCTTTCTCAGGTGTGTGTGTGTGTGTGTGTGTGTGTGTGTGTGTGTGTGTGTGTGTGTGTGTGTGTGTGTGTGTGTGTGTAAAACAAATCTCCAAGAGTGTGTATGTCAGATACATGGGCAGGGACATGAATCACTGGTTGGACAGAGAGAGTGCTGGGAGGACTTGGAATGGAACCCTGGCTAAGGACTCATCTCTATAGCTGTACCAGTGGGGAGTCTTTACTGGATATCTGCAAAAAGAGAGAGGAATGATCCCCAGACTGACTGTGTTCCCAGTGTGCTCTTAAGGGAAATTGCACTTGCAGAGAGCTGTATCTGGAAATACTGTGTGTGTACCTGTCATCCTCCCCCTGTATGTCCCCCACTGGTGCTAGTGGTGAGGATTGAGGCTCCTTGATTACTTGGCCAGTGGTGGGGTGTCACAATTCTCTTCTATTTCAAGTATTCTTTAATACCTGAAATCTTTAGATTACAGAAATTACCCTCAGTTACATTACCTCAATGGAATATCTTATATTTTGCAGATCATTTTATCTCCAAACCTTCAACAAATATAGTCTATCTTTCTCTTACTACTGGTTTACTATCACCTAGCTTTAAGTAAATGTTAATTTATTCCCCTCCCTCAGTCTCTAAATCAAACTCTGCTGTAGGATCCAGACCAGCCAACTTGTGTCTCCTAGCTGCTATCTTAGAGAAGCTAATATATGAGCAAACACTACATTCTGTATTAAAATGTGATGCATTATTCGATAACCAGCTGTATTCTCCAGACTAGCCAACTTCTGTCTCTTACTGAAATTGTAAAGAAGCTAATATATGATCAAATACTACATTGCATATTAAAATGGGATGCATTATTTGACAAACAGCATGGTTTCTGTCAAAAATACAGTATGCAAACAGTGATCCTTTCACTAATTTCTGGCATGTATGCCAGCTTAAAAAAGGCATGCTTTCCAAACAGATAATCACAACTAACTTCTGGATAAAATAAGAACAAATAGGATAAGTGGACAAGGCTGGATGAACCAGAAAAAAAACAGATTGCACAAAACAGGTATATCCAGCTGACACAGCAGAGATTACCACTTAAAATTCTGTTTATTAAAATAAATGTTAAAAAGGCTTAAATGGTTCTGTACCTTTAAGACCTGTGCCGATATCTAGAGCTCTGCCCCCCCCCCCCAATTTTAACTGAGTATTTAAGGAATGTTTTAACTGCTGTGTATTAGATCTGAGGAAGCACCTGTGATAGCTATGAAATTGCTCATCTTCTCTGTGTTTTTATTGTTTTTAACATTTTTTTAATAAATGGCATTTTAAGTGATAATCTCTGCTGTGTTGGCTGGATATACTTGTTTTGTGCAAACTTCTGGGTGAACCTGATGACTACAGTTTCTCTCTAGAAGTGAGTACATTAATTATCTTATAGATCCTTTTCCATCTTATCTCAATGTCCCTTCTCAAAAGTAGGGTATCTTAACAACAGAAATACAACAAGAAAGTCCCAAAAGTATGAAAATATGACAAAAATGCAGGTAAAAAATATAAAAACCACCAGCTTGCACTTTATTAACAAGAACATCTCAAGTCTCTAGCACTTCGGCAAGAAATGCCTTCTAGGAGTACATCAGTAAGGAAAAAACAGTGCTTTTATACAAACATTAACTATCAATTATAAAACACTTTAATTAATTAATATCTAAAACATTAAATACTGTATTTCAATTATACTTAGAAAACAATTGTATCAAAAGTTTCCATGACCATTCAGTATTAAGTCCACAAGGGCTTAAAGTATTGTATTTTAAAATATAAATACTTTCTTTATATAACAAATGATGCTTATTCTTAAACTCAGAGTTGCCAACATCCCAGTTAACTTGTTCTACGATGCTGGCTCACAGATAATCTGGATTGCTATTATGAAACAACTTAAAATGCACTGCAACAAGACTAGCAACTTTTTTCCATTTTTGTGTCTCTAATGTGCTCCTGCAGTCTCAGTTTAAAATTTCTCTAGTCCTTTTAGTCCCAAAGGACATTTTACTTGTATAACATCTAATATTATTTATGTTCTTAGATGCTCCTGCAGTCTCTTTTATATAGGTGTAACTAAGAGAAGTTTTAAACTGAGACTGCAGGAGCACATTAGAGACATAAAAATGGAAAAAAAACGTTGCTAGTCTTGTTGCAGTGCATTTTAAGTTGTTTCACAATAGCAATCCAGATTCTCTGCAAGCCAGCATCCTAGAACAAGTTAATTGGGTTGTTGGCAACTCTGAGTTTAAGAATAAACATAATTTGTTATATACAGAAAGTATTTATATTTTAAAATACAATACTTTAAGTCCTTGTGGACTTAATACTGAATGTTCATAGAAACTTTTGATATAATTGTTTTCTAAGTATAATAGAAATACAGTATTTAATGTTTTAGATATTAATTAGTTAAGTGTTTTATAATTGATAGTTAATGTTTGTATAAAATGGCATTGTTTTTTCCTTACTGATGTACTCCTAGAAGACATTTCTTGCCGAAGCGCTGGAGACTTGAGATGTTCTTGTTAATAAAGTGCAAGCTGGTGATTTTTATATTTTACTGGCCTTTTTATCATATCTTAACAGCAGCATATCATATGTCTCAGCACTTATCCATTTACATTTTTAACAATCGTCTTTGGAATGTTTCCTATGAACAATACTTTGCATGCTGATTATATTGTCTTTACTCTAGCTCATAAATGTCCTCAGCAAATTCAATTTATGCTCAGTCTATGATTCAGTATGATTTTTTCCTTATTCAGGAACTGGCTTTATGCTAACAAACTGACAACATTAATACATCTGAAAATAAATAAGAAAAATCCAGTGATAGTGGTACTAAAAGGAATTGAAAAAATATATGACCACAAAAAAAGTACCAGGAGCCAAGAACTGTTGAATTAGCATACCCAAATTTAAATCTCCACTTTTATCTAAATCTAAACAAAGACTTAAAGTAGACTGCCTCGGTGGTTATATGGTTATATAATTTTCAACACTAATACATTTACTGTACTGCTTTTTGGCACAACCTAAAGGCTTGCAGGCATTCCCCTCACTCAAATTACCAACCCAGTTTGAAACTTACTACCAGCTGCACAGAAACAAAACGCCAACGACACCGTTTAGACAATGCTCTTTCTTTCTAAGGTACACTGAATTAACCACACCTAAGGTTCTCAAACAACTGAAAGTGACACAAAGTTTATAATTGTCTTTGCTTAGAAGCTAAGAAATGAAGAGCAATTAAAGTAAATGTATTAATACTATGTATAACCTATTACTGTCCATTTATCTATAAACCACAGGAAATAGGATATTCTGACTGAATCATCTAATAAGTAAAATGAACATATTGGTATTTCCATTCAAAGAGCTAAATGCCCCCCTGTCATCACCAGGAATGTTTTCCTACTCATTATCCTCAGTTTCAAAGTGTTTAAAGGAAGTTATCTCCTCACCAGCAAACCATCAGTCCAAGAAACTGACTATACTCAGTCTAATTCTTCTCTTAGATTATCCACAAACATTTTCTCTCTTTCCATCTGTGAAAGATATTTTTGGAAACTTACCCTGGGCTTCCTGGAACACGCTTCCAAACAAGCTTCTAAAGGAAATAACTTCCTTAGATTATGCTATCTCTTTAAAAATTAAAAGAACACTTGACTTATGTGTACGCATGTGCTTGCTTCAGGCATGCAGGATAATTATTTACCTTTGCATCTTTTAAACTCCCAGGTCTGATGACATATGCATATAAACCCATTATTGTTAGAAGAAAACTGAGCAGCTCTGAGATCAGAGGTATAAACACACAATAGAATGTGACAGAAACAGAAAAAAAGCTATAGCAGCAAACAGAAAAACTGGAAGACCTAATAGACAGATCCAGAAGAAACATTAGAGGAATTAGATGCATTAGATGCATCAGCACATGGCTCGGAGATAGAACTGGAAAGATTGCTGCTTGAATTGCTGGAAACAAGATTTCACTCACCCAGATTACAAGAACTGATAACAGAAAGAAGGCTATAAAATTAAGAGATAAGCCAGAACACTTAAACTGATACCATTAAATGGTTTGTTCATAAAACTGGTGGAGGATTATTACAGTTCATTGCATAAATTAAGAAAATGGGTAACTAGTCAGTTAGGACTGCTGAAAGCATGGGGAACTTGTGCATGGATTATCTATGGTACTCTTTAACTGTAGCATGGAAGGGACTAGGCACAAACTTAACAAAAAGGGAAAGGCACAATCTTTTATTTTGGAGACACACAGTGGAAGTGGGATCAATAAACACAATTAAAGTAATTCAAATAACCTACCAGAATTGGATTGGGAGACAAACTTGTGAATGTCCAGAGAGCCATAGAAGTATGAATGTCATGGAGAACATCTGAGACAGATGCACCTGTGGGAAAAAGAACTAAAGTGGAAATAAACAATGACAAGAAACATGAGACAGACAAGGTCCTGTAAATAATGAATGACAGAAATGGAGGAAAGACCATGAAAACAGACAGAAGATGAGGTGAATGCACAAAAAAGATATAGTAAAAAGAACAAGAAGCAGGTAAATTCATACATTCAGTAGAAGAGGCATAGCTCTCAACTGTCCAGATTTTTACCTCATATTTTTGGTCTGTTCCTCATATTTTTGTTTTTCAGCCAAATCACTGAAGAGTGAAGCGGATTGAAGTAACTAAATAATGGCATGCATTTGCATTTCAGACTTTATATCCTTCAGAAAAATGCATGCTAATGCAAAACCTGTTATTCTAGCAACTTTCCAAGTTTATGAGAGCAAGATTTAAAATTTGTCCTCAATTTGGGGTCTTTGTCCCTCCATTATTTTTGGCTTTATCCAGATTTCTTGTGCTTAGGAGTTGAGAGGTATGAGAAGAGGAGAGCTCTATAGTGATCATAGCAGAAGCAGGGGCAGAGATGCCAGATGCAGAGAAAGAAGTCAAAGATCATACAATTAAAGAAGAGATGCTGCACATAAAGTCTAAGGGGATTCAAATTCCCAGTACTGAAGCCAGAGGTGCTGAGGAATGGGGAATGAAAGCAAAGGGGAACAGTGGCTGGAAAATTGGACCATAGGAGAAAGCAAAGAATATGATACTCATCAGGAATTGGACAGCCTCATCTAACAGGGAAAGATGAGAGAAGAAATGAGAAATAGTGCAAGAGAAAAAAATGAGTCAATACACTCAGTAAATGCCATCGTTTTTAGGAAATGGGTTACGACTGCAGGAGTGGCCCTTGCTCAACTAGTGCCCTAGGCAAAAGGGCTCCACGGTGCCTCCCCACACTACCTGGTGCCCCCATCCTGGTCTACCTACACTAAATAAATACCAGAAAAGCACCCCTGCTTGAGCGGCGCCCTAGGCAGCAGTCTAGTTGGCTTATGCCTAAGGCTGGCTATGGACTGCATGTCAAAAGAACTTATTGATTAAAGTTACAGAAATGACAGGGCAAAAGGAGTAAATGAGACTTAAAAAGACTAAGGGGTTCAATGAATACAGGGTACTATTCAAAGGAAAAATGTTGATAATACACTGTGCTCCGGCACTAATAGAAATGTATTGGACAAAGGGAGGGGCTTATATAGGCAGATTGCTATTAAGTGATCTTTTTATGATATACCATATACTATAATATTTGTATTTTTATATAAATATAACTTTCTCTTTAAAGCAGTGGGCAAAAGTGTTGTAGCATAACTGAATTTAAAATGTGTAAAGCAGAGAAAGAAATAATTATGAAAACACCAGCCTTAGGTTTGACTGCAATGTATTACAGAATGAAAGGAGTGCATAAAACCTTCAAAAAGTGGGACCAATGCAAAAAAAAAAAAAAAAAAGTAGCAACTATGGGAAATGGAAGAGATAAACATGAACAAACAACAGATAGGAGGCAGTCATACAGAACTGAAACCAAGAAAGACAGGGCCAAAACAGAAGTGGGGAAAAAGGGACAAGGTAAATTACTTAAGTCCAGAGGTGCTCAAATTTCAGGCTGGAGGGTGTCAAATCCAACACAATGGGGGGGCGGGGGTCATAGCATAGACAAAGGCCAAAAGACAGAAGGTCCAGCTCAGCAGGGAAACCCAGGTGAGGAGAGCGATTCAAAGGCAGTGATGGGGGTAGGGGTGGGAGGACTACAAAACCAAAGAGAACAAAAATAAATGAATGCAGACTGAGTGTGACAAGCTGTAACATAAAGGATTTGACATCCAATCAAAAGGAAAAAGGTATACAACAGAATGAGTAGCATGCAAGGAGATATGTCAGTGCAATAGGAGACCAAACTAAAGGTACAAAATGGAAGGAAAAACCTGACCCACAGTATCCAAAGAGAGAAACAGATAATAAAGCAGAGGTTGACAAGAGGGAAGAGGACACCTTTTTTAGAATGGAATCACATGTAGTGACTGAAATTGTGCAAAAAAGTGGGGAGAGGAGACAAATCATTTGGCAAGGAAGATTAAATGGAATGAGATGGATAATAGGGAACCTGCATGCCCCTAACAAGGATAACAATAACTTTTACAACAGGTGCTGTGAAGAATGGAAGCAGACAAAAAAAGGATGGAGATGAAATAATTGGAGGGAGCTTCAATGGCATAATAAATCCCAAAAATGGCAGGGTGTTTGTCAAAGGCAAGTACAGTACAAAGATGAAGATAGACTTTCTAAAGAACATTTAAAAGGAGAGTTGAAGGATATAAGAAGGAAGAGACACACTGAAAAGAGGGTGCACACACTTACCAGAAACTGCTTGATGGAGAGGTGATCAATAAAAGTGATAAAAGGGAATGTCCTCATCAGTTTATTTATTATTAGACTTATCTTTTCTAAACCCAGTTTGAACACAGTGACAGAGAACAGAATTTGTTAATGCTTTTTCATCTTTCTGTTCGGTATGCTAAAGCTGATTTTTGGTAAATGGATATCTGAATATCACAAACTAAACAAGATATTTCTGGAGAACCTTTATAATTTTAAAGTCTGGTCTGTGATTTCTGAGAAGAAATTAGTACAAAACTCCTACTTGACTCATGCAATCCTTGTTCCCAGGTTTGGGCATGACATTTTCTCACCCTTTGCATGAAGTGTGATTCCTAAGCATTTATAAGTGAGATCTGTCAACAGAGAAAATAAATATGAAGGGCTGAAGTTTCTTTGCTGCAGTATTAGTTGTATATGTGTCACTTCCATTATTATTGTTTCCAGATCGGATTTTAAACCTTAAGAGGTTAAGACATTTATTGAGGGCTAATGTGGATTTTTGCCACAGTAAACTTCTGGAGAGGAGGTTTTGGTTTCAACAGATATAGAAACAGTCTCAGGAAATGGGTGTAGCATGCATTGGGTGTGGAATTACATGGTGATCTCAATGGACTGCATTGTGCTAAATGTATGTAAATACATTTAGACCAAGATCAAACAACTGGCTACACTGTGGTAGCTACAGACATCTTTTTATTCCTCAGTGGGAGGAGGTCCGCATGGCTCTAATGCTAACACATCTCAAAAATATTCATGTATTTATGTATAGTGTCTGCGCATTTGTGTACATTTATATGTGTATTTGTGTTTGCATGTGCAAGTGGTGTGTGTGTGTGTGTGTGTGTGTGTGTGTGTGTGTGTGTGTGTGTGTGTGTGTGTGTGTGTGTGTGTGTGTGTGCATGAATTCATATATGTGTCTGTGCCTATTAAATTGTTGAGGTGCAAGGGAATATGCACTAAATGTGGTGTTACTGTATATACATGTAGAATGGACGAGAGTGTATCTCCTTCAAATCATAGGTGAAGGGAATGAATATTTAATAGTATAAAACTGAGTTTCTGGATTGCTGTTTATGTTTGAAACACAGTTTAGGTGTTTAGACATTTGGAACCCATAATGTTAAGCTTAATCTTTGTGTTATACAATAGCAACTCTAGAAAATGATACAATTTAACATAATGAGAGTACAGATGTTGACAGATTTTAAATAATTAACATCGACCTTTTGCATTGGTAAATTATCAAATTTATTAGACTTATGCAGAGCTTTGACTTTGGCAGCTTCCCTGTTGTTAGGTGTAAAAGTGTGAAATGCTGCTTTGCCGGGGTAAAAAAAACACTGAAGAATAAGAATCAAATAAAAAGGATTGTGTTCATTTCCTGTTCACCATTCTGCATTCTGTTGTGCTCTGGTGCCTGTGGGCCACTAATAGTTATGGAGTTCCTTAGACTGCTTGTACTCCTTGATCTGTAATTAGAACATGTTTACATTTTTTTCTTGAGTATCTCATGCGTTGTTACTTAACTGTAACTCAATTAATTGTGGGCGTACCTCATTAGTGTGCCCAAGTTTGCCAGAGAATGCTGTTCCATTACCATAATAAAACTTAAGTGAGACAGAGACCTGTACTCTGAAAAAATAGTTCCAAAGACTCTACCTGCAGTACAGGTGTTGACTAAATTCTGGAAGCTACAAAATAATCCAAAATACTACTACAGGTCTTGAAAGCAATGACATTCAGCAGAAAAGCTAGTCAGTCCTCCGATAAACGTTATTTCAATAAAAATAAATATGTGCTTTCATTCACGTAAGCCATATGTGAACTTCAGATTCTTCACCCATGGTAACAGCTCTGATTAAAAAGACTCAAGTACAATGATGCAGTCGTTACATCACTTCCTCAAGCGTCTTAAAGGTCCAGCCACCCTTTTCTTTTAAACATTTTTAAAAACATTTTAAATATAAAACAAAGAGAGGTACAAGACCAAACTATGTTATTATTTAAATTACTTGTTTTAACCCCAAAGGTACTTAACACTTGCTTAAATATTATCTATCTAGTAAAAGCTTTTAATGTTAAAATAGATTTCATACTGCAGCAGTCATTCAACCCTGGATAAAAATATGCATTAAAAATTAGCTGCCATACTAATTCTTTCTTTTGCAAATAAAGTTCCCAAGGCCCTCCCCTCACCTTTACTGGAACATGTTCAATGGCAAAATATTTAAAAAAAATAATACTCATTCATATTCACATGTTTGGCTAAGGCGTTAGATAAAGTCATTTGTTTAATACTATATTCATGTTCATAGATACAGTCTTTATGTTTGCGTTCAGTTGTTCCAACATAAAAACAGGGACACTTCTGGCACGGTGCTAACTAGACAACTTGTTTAGACTCACAGTTAAAAATACCCTTAATTTTGTAGATAGTATATCGTACCTGAAATGTGGATCCCTAATAAATGAACTTACAATATGAGCAAGCTCCACATTTTATCATACCAGACCTTCCTTTTAGTGAACCTGTTTTTTCTGTTCCAAAAAAGCTTTCAGTTTCTAGCCTCTCTGATATACTAATGGATGAATCTCCTAGATTATGTCACGTATTTCCACATCATCATATAACAATGTCCAATTCTTATTAAAAATGGACCACAGGACCTGGCTATTGGTGTTAAAGATGGTCACAAAACTTGTGCCAAATGCTTTCAATGTATTCACCTCAGACTGCTCAAAATTGGGTTTTGCTATCGCAGCTTCCTCATCTTGATGTTGACTTTCTTCCTTAAAGAGGATAGGCTTGAAGTGGACAAAAAATCTTTTTGATGTCACCTCTTCCACCAAAGCCTGAACCAGTGATTCTGGATAGCCTCTTCTGAGAAACATTATATGAAGGTTAGCACATTCTTGATGAAATTCAGAATCCAAGGAAACCATTCTGGCTGCCTGGACTAATTGCCCTTTCACCACAGATCTCTTCTGGTGAAAAGGGTGGGAGCTTGTAAAGTACCAGAAAAGTGTTGGAATATGTGCTTTTTCTATAAATTTTAGAATTATGCTTCTGCCCTTTATTGTCCTTTTCTAATGAAACATCCAAATAGGAAAATCTTTCAAGATGATATTCAGATGTGAATTTCAAGAAGGGGGACTGTTGTTAATGTATTTGACAAACTGAGGAATAAAGCCTGTACAGACACAAGACCCTTTCTGAAGTTTAAGATGCTATAACGTAAGTCCTGAAACTCTGAACTATTTAGTGTGATCTTTGTAGAATAACAGCAAAATGCCATACTCTGTTGCACACACACACACACACAGAGATTTTATATATATATATATAAACAAACTCAGAAATTTCTGTGCCTCAGAGTCATGGGAAAAACACTACAGACTTTCACTGTATGCAGATAACTTACTGGTTTACTCTGTTAACCCTAAGGATTATTTATATATGATTTTTCAAGTACTGAGGTCATATGGTAGTTTCATACTATAAAAGACTGACAAAACAAATGCCATTTAATTAGTTACTGTCCATCTCAAAATACTGTAAAAGACAGGCCCCCGGATTCACGAATCCTCTGTGTAAGACTTAATAAGTCTTACTCAGAGGCTGCAGTTGAATGGTATGATGTCAGCGTGCCATGAATATTCATGAGGGCACGCTGACTCAGCCGTAACTCTTACACGGACTGAGTATGAAAGAAGTGGGCGCGTCCAACTGCTGAGCAGTCTAAATGTCCACGCCCCTGCAAGTGTAGTAAAAGCAAAATGTCAACACACAAGAGCGAGTTCACTCAAATGTACTTGCACCCAGCACCACACTCCCCGACACTGTAAACTGCCATGACAGTTATAAAAAGTAAAATATTTATTTTGTTTTTTAAAATCCACGATATAGCTGCCCGTATTTGCATGTGTGCACACGGGTGTGCCCATTGCTTAGCTATAGTTAGCAATTCCGACATGGAAGAGCATAAGAAAGAATGTTTATACAAATCGCACCAAATTGCAATAGTGTAATGGTAGAGTGTAGGCACAAAGAGGAGGCATTCATGGTTTGAGTCCCACCACTCCCCTTCTTATTTATGTTTTAAATCAGTATTTGAAATAATATCAGACATATATGATTAAAATATTATTAAAAGCAGTGAAATGGCCAATGTATCAGTGAACAAAATATATATTTTTAAAGGATCCAGATATATAATAACCTGCCGTTAAGCAGCGCTTTACCCAGCTAAACAGAGGTGCCCATAGTTTAATAGCACTTTACCCAGCTAAACAGAGATGCCCATAGTTTAATAACACTTTACCCAGCTAAACAGAGTTGCCTGTAGTTCAATAGCGCTTTACCCAGCGCAATATAGTTGCCCAAAGTTTAAAAGCGCTTTACCCAGCGCAATGTGTTTGCGCGGACGTGCGTGCTGCGCCAACCAGGGCACCGTAGGGCACCAGGGAGCAATGTAGAGCTAAGTTGCTTAAATGCAGCCACACCCCTAACCTGTCTAGACAGTATTAAAATAAAAGAATGACAAGGTTTGAACCCAGGACCCTGTGCATCATAATCAAAGTACAGAACCACTAAGCCATGACAACTTAGAAGAAACAGCTACTATTAGCATACATATCCTTAGAAATGGTAGATTAACCATTACTAAGCATGTCTGCAGTCAGCCTAGAATTCTCAAAAATGGCCAATCACAAAAAAGTGGGGGAAATGCAGCATATTTAAGCCCCATAGGCAGGAATACTCGCCATAACTTATTGTAGCTCACATTTGCAGTCAGAATGGCAGGTGCAGGAGAGGGTTCACGCTTCTGAGCGCAGCGTTGGGGCATCAAGGAGTCAAAATACATGGTTTGGCTCCTTGTCCACCGTCATGAGTCCAGACTCCTGCAGGGCCAGTTCCAAGGGATGGAGTACAAGGCTGAGGCTTGGAACCGGTTAGCTCATGACCTCACCAGTCCCACAGGCATTCCTCGCACCGGTGAGCAGGTCCATCACCACCATGCAGACCTGAAGAGACGGAAGGAGGACCACCTGAACCAATGGATAAAGGAGGCCCATGGGATGCAGGATGCCCCACGACTGAGTAAGTAGCCATAGAATGCAGTATGTAAGAATTGATAATTGATTCTGTATAGCTGACAGGTATGTCTCAATATCCCTTCATTTACTGCACAGCTGCAGGTGACCATGCTGCGAATCAGCAAGCCTATGCTGATAGGCTGCAAAGGCTGCGCCACCAGGCAGGTTAGTGAAAATTTTGCATGTTTTATTATATAAGATAGGGGAGAGAGCATGAAATAAAGTGTTGTAGTACAATAATACAGCTGTAAAATGGCGTGAATAAGTCCTCTGCATGTACTGTCATACGAAATAGTCATAGTGCCAGAAAAAGAGCGTAGTAACCCATTAAGAAAGGTAACATATGTCTGGAATAAAATCTCTGCAGGTACTGTCATATAATATATGTGACTGAGCCTGCAAAAGTGTGCTCTAACCCATTAATAAAGGTATAATATGTCTTGAATATGCCTGCCATATGCACTGTTATAACAAATAAAGGAGTGAGCCTGTGGGAAGGTGTGTAATGTCAGTAATAAAGGTTTAAAACCCAGAGTGTGTGTGTGTGTGTGTCACTTAGTCTGAAATGTTGTTGTACCCTTGCATTATACAAATAGTAATGTGTTAGAAAGTGCTGGCAACCCAGAGTTCTGCAGTGCCATCTACAGTGGGTGATGGAAGTGCTAGTAGCTGTGAAGCATATATACAGTCCTCAACAGTCAGTTACTGGCTGGCATGCATAAGTAAATCTGGCACACGAGTAGCATACTAATATGTTCACCAGAAATGTGAGTGTGCTTCAATAAATGCAGGGTTCTGTACAAATTGAAGTGAAAATGTCATGTGAAAACATCCAGATATGTAGATAAAGAAATATAAATGCAACCATGAAATATGTAGCAGTAACATCTGCATCTTGGACAGTTAGTATGTCAGATATAGGTCAAGTATATATTGAACTAGCCAAACCCATTACACAACCTAATGCATGGTGGCAAGTGTAATAATACATGTAGGGAATATACAGTTGCAGTCACTAGGAATGTAGTGTAGAGTAAAGGTGATTATAAGATGTTAACTGAGATTTTTCTACACCCTACTGTTTGTGCATAGACCATGCAATTCCACACCTCAATGGGTATGTGTAATCTTAAATATTTGTTGGGACATATGTCCTATTGTTTTATAAATATTTGCATTCATGTTGATGCATGAGCCCTGTTCGAACACCACGTTCATAGTGGCCTGCTGCTACCAAACATCACTGCATGCTGTTGGAATATCCACTGTCGTTCAATATATGCATGTGTTATGCTTGCAGTTCAACTGTTGGAACCTTGGTGTGTTGGATTAATTGGAATATTACTGCATGCTGTTACAACTAATCTGGAATGCTGTTGTTTATGTTGTAATTAAACACACCTAATCACAGAACATATGGGAAGGCCGGTCCCAGCGGATCCACCTGTCCCTCCTCAGGTGGTGAGTGCACCTGGCACTAGCAGCTCCGGTGCCCAGCCTGGGCTACCCTCCTCCATTGGTCCTGTGCCACCTTCAAGTGGAAGCACTGCAGGGGATGGGGCTCGTCCACCCCATGCAAGCATGGGTGGAGAAGGGCCACCTGTCACCCTTTGAAGGGTCCAGGCTGTGGTGTGTAGGGAGATCCAGAGTTCAGTCGCTGATCCCCTATGCCAGCTTGAGGTGAGAGTGGTGTGTCTTTTGGGTGAGCTTGCCTGTCCTACTCAGCGCCCAGCACAGCCACCCTCAGGGCTGTGAAGGTGCATTGGTGACTGCCCATGGGTGGGGATCTCAGTTCCACTGTTACCATCTGTGGGCTCATGGGCTTGCGATTTCCAAAAATCCTTCCCCATCAATTGTGTTCACCCACCCCATGTGTCAAATTCCACCCCTGTATGCATCTTGTTTGTCTTGTCTGTTTACCTCCCCAACCTACCTCCCCAAATATACCTACATCCCCTACCTCACATTCCACTCTCACCTGAAAAAAAAAAAAAAAAGGCAATCTGTTCCCACAAAAAAATTATGCCCCATACATAGCTGCCGATTTCACACACATGTCTGCTGGACATGTAAACTGATAATTATAATTGGCAGTATAACATACTCTGTTGTCCTCACCCCTCTTTCAGGGGTGGAAGGTTGCAAATTTCATACCAAATTATGAACATATGCACAGCTGTTGCTGGTAAAGAAATGGGCAGCTATGGACCTTCCCTACACCCTTTCTGCACATCCCAGCTGGTTTCCCTACTGTCTTTCCCTCTTTGTGCCCCCTTTTTCACCACTTTCCTATCTCCCCATTTTCTTTTCTTTCAAAGAAATTAGCATGGGGGTTGGCAGGAGAAAGCACGTTTAAGCAGTAGTTAGCGGGGGTGTGTGCGTGTGAGCTTGTGTGCGCTTAGCTAAGCATCACTAAGTGTCATGCAAACCCACTTACAACTGCTTAAAAGTGCTTTAGTCACTCTGTATGACAGGCCCCTGGTATTGCTCAGCAGCAAAATAAAATAAACCTGCCAGTCTCGAACCCCAGACCTTGAGCTCACCAATCTGCATGAAGTACCACTACACCACAGCAGATATACAATAACTTAGTGCTGAAAGAAATATATCATGCATTACAATGAGTGAATGTAAAGGGAGTATAGGAATGGCATAACACAAATCATGTTCTGTGGCCCTTAACCAGCAAGTGTTGTGGAACGGCATGACATGACTGTGAAAAGAGAACCAGCCATGCTAGTAGGGAATAATGTTACAGCAGCACCTTACAAACCCCACACAGTATCAGAGCAGGATAAACACTGGCATATTTGAATAGGTCAGAGGCCAGACCTCCCAACTGTGACTGGTTTACAGGGATGTCCCCGATTTGCAAGCAAATCTTAGCTGTGCCCCTCAGACTCCCTGTGAAATGTAGTAACAGTAGGCAGAAAGGTGGGGAATCCCACTAAATGATAAATGTCAATAAGTGAGAGTAAACACTGCTTGCACGTCAGAAAAGGTGTAGTAATACATATGCTCAGCATCCCCCAAAGTCGCAACTGCAAAATATCTAAAATATATCACAGGTGTATCCCACTGATATGTACCTTTCCCTGAGGCTGTTCAAATATATACCTGAGAGTATCTGAGGCCTGCAAGAGTCAGAAACACACAGGCATATCAGCCTGTCTGCTGTTACACACTCTGTGAATAGCTGTCGATTGAATTCCACAAGGATGCCCTTATGTAGGAGTACAACACAGAAATATCAAAGGATGTAGCCATGTACTGCTAGCAACCACCTGTGACAATGCCACTGTTCAGGTGCTGAAAAGACTGGTGTGGTGCACAGACAAAGAATACTAGGCTAACCTCTGTCTACCATCTGGATATGTCCACAGGTGGGAGCTACTCAGACAGATTACTAGCCTTTATAGACTTACAGGTACACAGCAACTCTGCAAGCTCAACAAGATAAACATCACACAATAATAAATAATGCACTCTGCACTTCTGCACCCCTACCCAAAGGTACTATATACCCTTGTAGCCAGACACAACCAAGGGTGTAGGTAGGCATACACAGTAGTGAAATATGTCCAGTTGTCCTGAGCAGACTGTGCTAATGTCAACACAAACAAACCACAAACTGTTCAGAAGTGAGTAACGTACTAATGACAGTATAGCAGTTCACAAACAGTGCATGTGCCTGATATTCATAATTGGTAGTAGAACATACTTAGTTGTCCTCACCCCTCTCTCAGGGGTGGAAGGTTTCAAATATCTCTCCTAATGTATTGCATATGCACAGCTGTTGCTGGTAAAGAAATGGGCAGCTATGGAACTTCTCCACACCCATCCTGTACATCCCGAGCTGGTTTTCCTACTGTCTTCCCCTCTTTGTGCACCCTTAATCACCACATTCCTATCTCCCCATTTACTTTTCTGTCAAAGAAATGAGCGCAGGGATTAGCGGGAGTGAGCACTTGTAAACAGTAGTAAGCGGGTTTGCACCATTGTGCGCATGTGTGTGCTTAGCTTAGCATTGCTAAGATATGATAAGCTAAGCCAAGCTTAGCTTAGTATTGCTAAAATAAAATAAGCTAAGCTAAGCTTAGCTTAGCATAGCTAAGCGTCACGCAAACCCACGCAAATCCGCTTACAACTGCTTAAAAGT